>NC_079515.1:22308625-22520071 GCF_000801105.2 Raphanus sativus | reverse complement strand
AGTCGTCTACTAAGTCGTCCAGCTGGAAGACCTTCCAGACGACTTATAATAAGTCGTCTACTAAGTCGTCCAGCTGGAAGACCTTCCGGACGACTTAATTAAGTGAAGATGGAAAGGTACCTGACTCAAGATAGCAGCTTTCATGAATCTGCGGCCTCTGCTGCCGTCGTAAGCCAGAATCGGTGGAGACGGACTGTTTGCTCTGGGTAGACCAATACTAGCACCCAATCCCGGAATAGCTTCGTACGCCCAGACCTGAAGAACTTGTATAAAGCCATCCACGGTGTAACAGCCAGTAATATCTTTGTTCCACAAAGAGTCCATCAGCACCTTAAACGCGACTCTCCCCCATGGATAATTCTCAAACCTTTCTAAATCCATCACTAGCCTTGCGAGAGTAGCTCGTGTAGCGCTTGAGAACTTTTTCCCTTCAATGAATCCAGTGAAGATGGAAAGGTACGCGAGTCGCTTGCGATCTTCCCTGGACCAATCCCCGCATCTCTTCAGTGCTGCTATTATCTGATCAGTACTTGGCCCAGCTTCCCGATGAACTCCCATCATCTCCCAGAAAGAAACCATCTGTGGGGTAACTTCACATTCTGGTGTCTCAAGGTCCTCGATGTAGTCGCAGTTTAGACCAGTGATGTTTTCAAACTCTAACAGTGAAAACCTCGCAGGTTCTGGACCAACGAGACACCACATCTCGTACTTCTTCTTAATGTCCAGCTTTAAACCGAGCAAGTGGTGAACCAGCCTTGAAGCCCAACCAAATCCCTGCTCCTTGAACTTGATGAAAACTCCCAATCTCGACTCCTTGAGCTCTTCAAATTCAGCATCAGTGAGAGCTTCCCTAAGAGCAGTATGCAACTTCGTGTTATCCGTATGATACGAAATGCTATTGTGGGGTTCTGGCTCTTCCCCTAATGTGTATAACCTACGGGGGAGTTCTGGAATATCCATCCTTTTTGTCTGCAAAAATAATCAAAGACAACAATAGAAGTCAGAACACAAGCTAAATCAATCACGCCTTAATTGTTACTCCAGACGACTTAGTAGACGACTTAAATATAAGTCGTCTAGAAAGTCGTCCAACTGGACGACTTAGTTGACGACTTATATTTAAGTCGTCTGGAAAGTCTTCCAAATGGACGTACTAAGTCGTCCAGGTTGAAGACTTTCCAGACGACTTACTTACAAGTCTTCCAGTAGAAAAATTTCAAGCGGACCTGATTAGTCGCAGAAGGAGTTCGAGTACTCGTCATTGTGGTTATAGATCTGAAAAAATAAACGTGAAACGGTGAGAATGAGTAAATTGAAAGAGACAACGTTTTATGTTCATCTTTTCCACGAGTTTGATGACTTACCGGCGTTAGGGTTTACAGAGAAACGGCGCTACGGTTTACAGAGAAGAAGCGGCGGCGCTAGGGTTTAGAAGAAGCGGCGGCGCTAGGGTTTAGAAGAAACGGCGGTGCTAGCTAGTGTTTAGAGTAAGCGGCGGTGAGAACGTTGGTGAGCACGGTGGCGAGGGCGACGGTTTGTTCGGAAATAGTGGAAGCGGGGGCGCTAGGGTTTAGAGGAATCGGCGGCGCTAGGGTTAGAAGAAGCTGCGGCGACAACGGTGAGAATGAAGTGAGATAGATAGCCGACGTTGAGAACGATGGTTGTTCGGAAATAGTGGGAATTCGAATCGCCTTTGATATCGCCGGTGAGAGAGAACTGTTAGGGTTTCTGTTCGCGGAAAATGAAAAAAAAAAAAAAAAAATCACCTTATATATTGGGTAAATAATCCGGTTAGCTTTAAAAGTACATTGGTAAACTTTAAGGTTTGGTCCGGTTTAGACGACTTATTCTGGCTGATAATGTACATCAGACGACCTAATATTTAGTCGTCTGGGAACAGAAGACTAAATATTAAGTCGTCCAATACCCTAAAATGAACCCCTAAACTAAAATGACTAAATTAACTTACTAACCACGTTATAAAATCAAATTATACTTCAATAGTGTTTACTATACACAGAAACGAACACGCCTAGGTAATTTTAAAAATTTTCAAAAACGGTTTTAATGCTTTCCAAAATCTAACCCTAAGAACACATACAATACTACAACATATGTTGATGAAACATAAACTAAAGAATATCATGACTCACTACTTTCACTCATCTGGGCTGAAAACAATTGAAATTTGTTATATATTAATTTATATCTCTTAAGACATATGTTAATTACATAATTCCAATTTTTCACTTATCAAAATATTTTTTACAAAATTTTTAAATTATGTTTAAGAATAACTGTCCAGACGACTTAACTTAAAGTCGTCTGGACGACTTATTTTCAAGTCGTCTGTTTACAGACGACTTGCGAGGGGTAGAAACGTAAAAAAAAATCCGTTTTTTTGTTTGTTCACAAGGAGATAGTTGTAATTTCAATAGCCTTTTAAGTTACTTTTGCCTTTGACCCAAGTTGGGGTACTCTTTTGGGTTTGACTCCAAGTTTTGAGTCACAATTGGTAATTCTCCCATATTTAAATTAGTAAATGATTTGACGATTTATGTGTCATTCATCAAATGAAGGTATCCTCAGAGAATATGACATCATAAAAATGATTATGGGAGAGTGTTTGTTTCGTTACTTATTTATTCGATAAGCGATCCATTATGCATAGTCTCCTCCACTATTAATTTAATAAAACTCCACAGCATTTATCATTGTAGAAATGTCCTTTTTAACATATTTCTACGTAGAAATATTTCTATAGATATATAATATGATAATTATAGGTTGTTAAAAAAATGATGATTATTTTACAAAATAATTAATTTTACTAAATCTTATTTAGAAAAATGTTTGTCGAACAAAACAACAATCTTTTTTTTTTACAAAACAACAATTTTGCCAAATTTTAGCAAAAAAAAAAACAATTTTGCTTATAATCATAAAATATGGATAAAATTTTCTATAATTGTTAATTTCGTAATTGTTTTATACATATAAGATTTTAAAATAAAATCAAGTGTTTTTTCTTTCAATTACTCAAATTCTTGTATGTGTAGTGTACTTTTTTCTTCTTTCAAATTACCCATATCCATGCCGATTGTTACTTTGTCCCCATGGGCCACAGCCCAAACCTCTAAAGCCTACAGGATCTTCATATTGAGAAAACTGAACTTTGGTCGGACTGTGGGGTGGCAATAATGCTTCCTACAAAGTAACCATAGAGCGTATAATCAGGTCTCCAAAGCTGTCCCTTCCCAAACCAAACTCTTTAACTGCAAGGAACGTAACAAAGATTCTTTAGCTGCATGGAACGTTACAAAAACCCAGAATCTGTCCCTTTCAATCATAGTATACTTGATTTGAGTGGGGCAGAATAAACCAAACTTGTGAACTCAGTTTTAATTGCATGGTTCTATGCTCCACAACACATAGGAACAAGATATATAAAAAAAAACACACACACTTCTTCAAGTTCCTCTGAGAAATGGAACATATTCAGAGTGGTATCTTTTGATTGACTTAACAGCTTCAACAGCAACAGCTTCATCTTCAGGGTAATAAGCCACCGGATCCGGTAGATGCGGTTCTGGAATCTTCAGCACGCCTTCAAGCATGGCGTGGAGGCAGTAGGCTGCATATGTTACATGATACCCTCCTTCTTGCACCATAAGCAACCTTCCATTGCTGTGCTCCTCTGCCATTGCCCTCATTATCTCCCCAATCCTTCTGTATCCGTTCATCGTCAGGCATTGTCTCCCGTTAGGATCAAACTGCAGACCCCACAGTACAAAGAGCTAAGTGTGTTAGATAGTCTACATGTTTTTTGGGGCAAAAGGAAGAAAGAACTTACAGCACTGGCGTCTTGACCAAAAACAAGAACAACCATATCAGGTCCAAACCTTCTAACAGCAGGAACCACAAGCTCATTCACCGCATACTCATAACCCTTGTCACCGGTTCCATTAGGTAAAGGAACATTCAAGTTATAACCCAACCCCACATCTTCACCAAGCTCATCAACCGACCCTTTCTGCGGATGAGACGACCCCCACGACCCGTGGTTCATATGCAGCGACACCGTAAGAACCTTGTCAGACCTGTAAAACCCTTCAGCTGTGCCGTTTCCGTAGTGCACATCGATGTCAACAACCGCAACTCGTGAGCAACGCCCTGAATCCAATGCTAGCTTCACGGCAAGAGCTGCGTTGTTGAGGAAGCAATACCCATCAGCTTGAGTAGGCTGAGAGTGGTGGCCTGGTGGGCGAACCAGTGCATAAGCTATCTTCCCATGGCTGTCAAGAATGTGTTGCATTGCTGATAGAGTTGTTCCAGCTGCAAGAAGCGCAGCTTCCCACGAGCCTGGACTCATGAAAGTACCTGCGGAGATCTCGCGCCTTTCTCCTGATTTATCTGCCTCCACTAGCTTGTTTATGTATTCTGTACAAGGAACATAGTGTATGCAATAAAACAGAGATCAAACTCCCATAAAGTCTCTTCCTTTAACAAAGGCCGTGTAAGTGAAAAAACAGAGATCAAAGTCTATAAAGTCTCTGTCTTTAACAGAGTGTATGTTACAAAACAGAGATCAAAGTCCATAAAGCCTCTTCCTTTTTAACAGAGTGAAGTGAGAAAGCAGATATCAAAGTCCATAAAGTCTCTTCCTTTATCCCAAGTGTAAGCAAGAAAACAGAGTCTATAAAGTGTCTTCCTTTATCAGAGTGTATGCAAGATAAGAGAGAGAGATCAAAGTGTCTTCCTTAAAGTTCAAAAACTACCTGAAGTGTGAAACGTTAGAAGCTCCGAGAGGATTGCGGGACGACCGGGGAGCCAGTTGACGTAGGGAGCGATGGGACCGCGTTGGAGAATCGAAACCATGTTCCTGACCCGGTCGGCGTTCTCAGGGTGCTTCTCCAATACGTCGAGGAATCCGGGGTTGACTCCGGTGTCGAAGACGCCTTCGACGGCGTCGTGTTGGAGCATTCCTTCGTGCCAGAAGACATCTACGGCGTCGGTTTGGGGTTTGACCATATGATCTGAGCTGATCATAGTGGAGGTTGGAGCAAAGGTCACTAAAATTCTAGAGTAGACTCCCAGGCACACTCTTTGTATAAGAGATTCTACTAAAGCTCTTGGTGGCGAGGGTGATTCTGTAAATGGGATTGTTTCAAGGGACCTATTAGGCAAATAACTCACATCATTGTTTGTCCCAATAATAAATAATATTACTGTTCTAACCGTAACCGAACCGGAACACTAGTTTGTCGGTTCTTATAATTGTTATCCGAACCGATTCAGAAACAGAAAAAAAAAATTGAACTCGATCCGAATCAAATTTCATAGATAAATGAATGATTCACATATCTCTAAAACCAAAATACTAAAAATTAAAAACCAAAATAACCAAATCGAATACCAAACGTCCATGCCTAATTGCCTACTACTACCTACCGTTTTCTAATAATTGGGAGAATCATAGCAATTAACATTCTAATTTGATATCCAAATTATGTTGGACATGTGATTTTGTAAATTCATAGTTGGTCATTTAAGAGTTGAAGTCACTAACTCAATTCTTTGTTGGTAACATTTAAAATATTTTAATGTTAAAAATGTAAACTATCAAATTTTAAATATTACTAAAAATATTTAAGCTAACCATGATTCATCACCATCTTTCATAGTTAGCTTAATTATTTTTAGTAATACGTAAAATGATATATTGTATGAAGAAATGAAAAATAATTGATCGCAGGGGAATTTCTGTGTGTTTCAAGAACAATTGTCAAAAAAACAAAAAGGGTACATCATAGTTAATATGTTAAACAGGATTAGTGGACTTGGTCACAGGCAAAGCTTTGTTAATGACCATATCATAATGGCGACAGACAAGGAAAGTAAAGCAACCATCGGTGATTTTGCCCCACTTCCTACGCTGGAAAAACGACTTTGAACATTCTATGCGACGACTTAAAAAAACAAAACACAAGACTTGGACGGAAAGACGAAAGAAAGTATACAAAACGTTAAGGGGTGTTATTGTAATTATGGGAAACGACGACTCATTGGGTCAATGCTCTCACTGTGTTTCTCTGCCTTCTTCTCATCCTGCTTATAAAGATCAAACCACAAACAATATTCCCCAGCCATGTCAATTGGTGAGTGAAAGAGAGAGATTCTGAAACAAATGGGATTAACTCAAAACAAGCTAAAGCCTTTCTGTCTCTTCCTCTTCTCTCTTCTCACTCTTACTCCCTTGGCTTTCTCCGAGATCTTCCTAGAGGAGCATTTCGAAGGTGAAGTATATCTCACACAACAACACTCTTTCTCTTTTAAAACAAAAAAAAAGTTTCCATCTTTAGGCTTTCTATTTATAGATTTCTGCAACTCTAACTTAGTCAGATGTGTTCAGGTGGATGGAAAAGCAGGTGGGTCTTATCTGATTGGAAGAGAAACGAAGGCAAAGCCGGAACCTTTAAGCACACCGCCGGTAAATGGCCCGGTGATCCTGACAATAAAGGTACTTCCTTTCGTCAACCCTTTCAACTTTAAATCTTAGTTTCTGGTGCTCTCTGCTTTCATGTCTTGTGTCCTGTGATCATGCTTCAGTGGTTTAAGATCTTTTTTATATGTTGTCTTTTTTTGTAAACGGCATGGAGTTGCCTACTTTATTTCCTTTGATCTTTGAAGTTGACTTTGAGCCAATAGAATCTTTATTTGGTTTAAACTTATGAGTTTTTTGCTTTTGCAATTTTTTCCTCTTTGTGTTTAGGCATTCAGACCTATAATGATGCCAAGCATTACGCAATTTCTGCAAAGATTCCAGAGTTCAGCAACAAAAACAGGACTCTTGTTGTCCAGTACTCTGTCAAAATCGAACAAGACATAGAATGTGGTGGCGCTTACATCAAGCTCCTCTCTGGCTACGTTAACCAGAAGCAATTTGGTGGTGATACTCCTTACAGGTTAATCTTTTGCATCATCCCTTAGTGACTTCTTTCAGCGAAGGTTATATCCATACTTACTCGAGTTGCCTTGGTTTTAGTTATGAGACCATAGTGGAAAAGAACAATGAAAGTGTTGGTTTTAGTGTTTATGAAAATGATGGTGTTGTGTTTGGGGATTCTCATTAGTGCTTTCCTTTTTCCTATGCAGTCTCATGTTTGGACCAGACATCTGCGGCACGCAGACAAAGAAGCTTCATGTTATAATCTCATATCAGGGACAGAACTATCCGATTAAAAAGGATTTGGAATGTGAAACAGACAAGTTAAATCACTTCTACACATTTATTCTGCGGCCTGACGCTTCTTACAGCGTCCTTGTTGATAATAAAGAGAGGGAGTTTGGCAGTATGTACACAGACTGGGACATCCTTCCTCCAAGGAAGATTAAGGTTAAAAATGCAAAGAAGGTAAACTATTTGAATGCTTTGTAATGTTTCCAAAGTTTCTTAAATACAATGTGGATTGCTAAAATGTGAAAATGGATTTTTGCAGCCTGTGGACTGGGATGACAGAGAGTATATTGATGACCCTGAGGATGTCAAACCTGAGGTAACTTGTTTAGTAAACACTATATGTACTGAGAGGAAGCTATTCAGTTCACATACTGATATGCTGTTAACTCGTAGTTTGATTCATGCAACTGATTCTTTTCTTTTTTTGACAGGGTTTTGATTCAATTCCGCGGCAAATTCCAGACCAAAAAGCTAAAGAGGTATGTACTGTTAAAGTGTACTCTTTAGTTGATTGGTTTATAGTTGTGTTTCATGTAGTGGTCTTATGATCTTTTTTTTGTTGGAACTCATTGGTTTGTGATAGTTTTGTTAAGTTTTATGTTTTATTATCTTATCTCTTTCCTTGTTTTTGTAGCCTGAGGACTGGGATGAGGAAGAAAACGGTCTCTGGGAACCTCCAATGATCCCTAATCCTGCGTACAAAGGTTCTTGGAAAGCAAAGGTACTTGATTTAACAGACATCAGTGGTTATATATAGATTTGGCCAATATGTCTTTTACCCCTTTTGGCATTTTATTAAAACATTATCTTTTTTTCCTGCAGAAAATCAAGAACCCGAACTACAAGGGAAAATGGAAGAACCCATGGATAGATAACCCAGGCATGTTTCTATGTAATGTGTTATTTGTGTGTTTGGGGTGGATTACTTCTTGGTAATGCTAAGCTTGAGCTTCTGTTTTTTGTTTTTGTTTTTGTTTCTCAGAGTTTGAAGATGATCCAGATCTTTATGTTCTGAAGCCTATAAGATATGCAGGCATTGAAGTATGGCAGGTAAGCTCTAGATCATTCTTGAATTCCATCCAATATTAAATATCAACATAATCTAGTGCACAGCTGGATTGAGAAATTGATGTTGTCACTGCAGGTAAAGGCTGGTTCAATATTTGACAATATATTGATCAGTGATGACCCGGAATATGCAAGGAGCATGGTGGATGACTATTTTGCTCAGCACAGGGAGGTAGATTTCTCCATGCCTTTGGATAATCTTCTTTTTAGAAAAAATCAAATGAGTTTCTCTGCATGCTTTTTTTTATTATAGAAAATGTCTTATTAGTAATCTGATGTGCTATGTATAACTCTGCTATACCAACCAGTCTGAGAAGGAGTTATTTGCGGAAGCTGAGAAAGAAAAAAAAGCTAGAGAAGATGAGGTTTGTACTTTACAAAAACAAGTTCTTATTTGCTTTTCAAATCTCCCTCTGTTTATCTTAATCATATGATCTCATACAAATTGACGACTGCAGGAAGCTCGGATAGCTCGAGAAGAAGGGGAACGTAGACGAAAGGAGAGGGGTGACCGGTATGGACACAGGGACAGGAGGCATCGTTACAAACGGGTACGTAGACATTGAGACTAATGCAGTTATGTTGTTTTGTTCTCCTACTTAACTCTGTTAGTCCTGGAATGTTAGTGAGTGAACTTTATAAATGTTTTGTTTTGCAGCACCACCGACGTGATTACATGGACGATTACCATGTAAGTAACCAAGTGGTTTATGCGTTCTAGTGCTAAAGCATCTTAGTTGTATAACTTGCATGGTTCTGAATTTTTGTGTAGGATGAGCTATAAGGCGCAGTGGTAGCCTGGTGGGAATTTGGCAATGATAACG
Source organism: Raphanus sativus (assembly GCF_000801105.2). NCBI lineage: Eukaryota > Viridiplantae > Streptophyta > Magnoliopsida > Brassicales > Brassicaceae > Raphanus > Raphanus sativus. The sequence continues at coordinate 22,510,939 of NC_079515.1, read as the reverse complement.
AATAAAAGCAAGTATTCATGGAAGTCAGCATTAGGAAACCATTTGGTTGGGTCTTTGTAGTTTTGAATGATTGTAATATGTATCATTTCGTATACTCCTTTTTCTTCTCATTTTGCCGGTAAAATGTAATCATTGGTATTTTATATATTCATAAGTCACTTGCGTTGGATATTCATAAACATATTGCTAAAGTTTAAATAGTCTCGTATCTTGATATTATATAAACACAAACGTTACAAATGTATGAACTGAAAGTTTCTTTTTTAAAGAAAATACAAAAGCCACAAACGTCTACTTGATACAGAATAAATAGAAAAAAAGACAGTAGTGCCAATCCTCAACTAATACACACCCTAATACGGATGATTGTACGTCGACCATTACCATTCTAATAACTCGTATCCCACTCGCCAAGAAACTATACCACAAACCAAAACAAGAAGAAGGTAACCAAAAAAAAGAAAACAAGATTTTGAAAGAGAGGACCAACAAAGCCCGAACGAATAAAACTCTACAAATCACTACTAAACCACCAACCAAAACTGACTTCTCTACCCTTTCGTCTATTGCTCATCTTTTCTGTACAAAAAAAACACAAGAGGAACACCAGACGGCATAGGACGTTACAAGTGTTTTGGTTGCGGTTATGTATGTGCACGAGTGCCTCTTCGTCTAACCTTACATCCAAGCCAAAGAACCTCCTTTGTCATTTGCTGTTTGTGGACGTCCTCTGGTTGGTGTCGCTGGCCTATTTGCGTTCAGCTCCTGCACAAAAAAAAAAAAAGAAGGCCAATACCATGCTAAGTACCAATTTTCATGTCAAACTATGAATGTACTTAAGTGAATCAATGGCAACCTGCATCCATGTGTCTTCTGTATGTCCTTCTGGTGCTTCAGTTGATGAAATTGCTGGAGGTAACGGATGAATGAGCTTAGGGACAACTACAAGATCTCTCCCCAATACCAAGATAGCCCCAGCATTGTTTGCAGTACCTGAGGTTAGTCTAAGGTTACTAACCAAACATATATATATATATATATATAGTCACATCACGCTATCTGATCAGTTTTTTGGCACTAGTGAGTCCATGCACATACCACAATAGTTTGTAGCGGAAAAGAGAGTTATCAAATGCCCCTGAGCAAAACGCTCAAATCCATCCATCACGCATTCGTGTGCACGCACAATTAATTGCAGATCATTGTTGTTGCAAAACTCCATCACTCGGTCAGGCTGCATTTACCAAGTCTTGATCAATAACAGTACAGGTAAAAAAAGTAATAAACACGTCTTCATATGGTAAGTTACTGGGAATTCAAGGAAGACAAAAACAGACTTTCAGACACCGTATAAATTTGAAACAAAAGAAAATTACTCACCCCAAAAGTAACCAATCCAGGGCCTCTAGCATTGGGCCTTAAACCTTCAACACTGTCATTTTCAGTCGGATCCGACCTAAACAAATTCCAAATTAATAAACTAGTAAGACTTCAACCAAAGGAATAGCATGAACAACCTACAAAGGACATGTACTGACCATAATAAATCCATGAGCACAATGGAGCCAGCGTCCATTGTAATTGGACGTTGAATGTTCTCAATCTGCTCCACATGATTTATAGAACGACCAATACCCCCATGCATACATATAATTTTCTTCTCAATCGATGCAGCCAGAGGTAGCCAATTAAACAAACGGTTTATTCGGTGCCACACCCAGATTCCATCACGTTCACCCTGCAAAGCAACCACAGTATGAGACAACTAAACATGGAATGGAAACGAGAGATTTAAAAGCAGAACACATTACCATTCGCTCAATACACTCTATTCGGAAGCCAAAAAGGGCATTAATATCCGCAGCTTCGTGGTTTCCCCGAATTAAGTGTACGTTATGCTGGTACTCAACCTGCAGTAACGAGACTAGAATGTCAAACCATGTACGGTCAAGCAACTAGAACACCCGTAGCAAGTCAAAACTAACATAATACGCTTAGAGCTACCTTTAACGCAAGAAGAAGGGAGATTACTTCTAGACTGTGTTGACCCCGATCAACATAGTCCCCTAAGAAGAGGTAATCGATGTATCTGACAATTATACAACAGAATGAGTAATGTCTCAGTAAAGAGATCAAAAGAAAAAGCAGTCGCGGCCAATGATGTCAGAATTTTTAGCGGTGCACTTACGAAATGTCTCCAGCTGTAGATGGTGAACCATATTCATCAAAAAGGCGCATAAGATCCCCAAACTGTCCATGCAGATCACCAAATATTTTGATAGGAGCTTTAAGTTGTAATACAGTTGGTTCACTAGAGAAGATACGTTCTGCACTATCACAAAGATCAGCTATTTCATTGCAATCTAGGAAAAACTGGCGTCGAACTGGAGGCTTCCACCCACGAGGCTTCAGAAGATGAGCTATCACCTATTCACACATAAGTAAAAAAAAAAAGAGTTCATTAGAAGCTCCCGATCAGGCACTTGGCAAACTACTAAGTGAAGCTTTAGACATTAGACACCCAATTCCCAGTTGAACAACATAGAAGAAGCAGAGGAATCTTCACAGATGAGTTGGCCGTAACACAAACAAGGAGTTAATTTATATCTATACTTTTACAATATCACTTACATACTTTCAATTTTCATCATTGGCACGCCAAGAAAGCATCATTTCACGATTTGTACCCTTTTAACAAATGTATTACTGTATTTTTTAAATCCATGTCTAGGATCACAAGATTTTATTGCAATACTTCATGTGGAGAACAAACATCTTTACCTTCTTAGGAACACTATTGATTGACATTTGTCGATCTAATAATTTCCTTGCTGCAGTTGCACTTTCTGGTGTCCCATAACTGACACGTCGTCCCTCATTTTCAAATTGATCAATAGACAATTGTCTAACCATTCCACCCAAGGCGCCACCAGTTTCTGCAGCAACCACCACCTAATGACATAGTACCAGAACCATTATAAACCAAAAATGCATTTCTCGTGAAACTCTCAGTAAGAATTACTAGTAAATGAAGGAACATGGTATTAGAAATATATTTCAAGACTTTAGATGTTACTCAAAACAATAAGGGCGGCACTCACGGCTCTATGATGAAGACGAATTCCTGCAGGAGTAACACCGATTGATCCCGTAGAATCTGGCTTTAGCGAAAACGTAGGTGTCCCACTAGGTGAAGTTTCTCCACCACTATCTGGGAGCTCAACTTCACCATTGACCTGCCGAGCCTTGGCAGCAGCCAACGTAGCACTGATCGCCTCAGCTTCTGCCGCCGATGCTTCAACAAGATACTCCACACCCTTGCTTGTTCTCCTACAAAGTTGTATTAGATATTCGTCACTAAATACATCACCGTGTTAACAATACAAAAAAAGATATATTACTATTTAAAGAAGTTGGCTAACCGAGTTCCTGGAAGTACTGCATTTTCAGAGCTTATATCAGTATACATATCACCATTTACGGGGGGTGCAACAGGGCTTCCCAACACAACAGCACCATCGGTGGCTGAATCAGATAACTCCCTATTTCTTTCGTCTGAAAAACCATACCTTCCAGGTAGCCGACCTGGCGGCGAATTTGTTGCTGCAGCAGCAGCAGCATGAGAAGCAGCATATGTTGTTTCCGCAGCCGAAAGATCCTCAGCAACCAATAGGCCATCGAGTAAAACCCCTAAAGTATCAACAATAGATAGTTAAGTTGTTGTGATGCCATCTTTTGAAATTAAAATGGTGCAACAGATTACAAGACGGAGAGAGCTAACTTTTGGAGAAATCCAAAACTAGAAATCCTGATATGATCTCTCAGATTTGTAAAAAGAAAACAAAACCTAGTTAAGAAAGTGCAACTCTACAGTGTCACAAACGGGCAATACGATGTATATTGTGCCACATTCAATGAAAAATCCAATCACAGAAATCAGTCCTCCTCATAGAGAAGCATGCACAGGAAATTGTGAAATTTAACAACTATCAGAACATCATAGGTACATCGAAATATCGAATTAAGTCTTGCCTAGCTTTTCTCCTTACCTCCACGTAAACCGCCATAGATAAATATCAAATCACCAACTGCAGCAGCGGCATGCCTGCAACGCCTAGTGAGCTCAACAGAAGCATCACCACCAGCTGCATCGGCACTGTACCTGCCAGTTCTAGGACTAGTAACAACTGATTTCGTATCACACCATACACCTGCTGCAGTATCCAAGACTGTACAAAGACAATAGGTTAAATAATCAGAAAACTGTAGGTCCACTCAGTGCACATATTAGTATAAAACAATTATGAACAGCTCTCGGCTATAAATGACACATTTCAACTATGGCTAAAAGGCTTAAGTGATACTTTTATTGCCAAAACAACCTCAATTGGCACTAATATAACAGCATATTCTTTTATACAGCTTTCGTTTACACGTGAGAAACATTTCAACAATGGCGTAACGAAGACTAAACATGGTACACCTATTATCAAGGAAACATAAGTATTGCCTCATGGACCATCCAACAACACAAACATCAGATCAGATATTCAAATTGCATCTTGTTGTTTGCTAACCTGCAACACTGGATGAGTCTTCAACCATGCGTCCACCACCAAGTGCCCCACCGGACACATGAAGTCTTGCATTTACGAAGACCTAGATAAGCCATCAAACAGTTTAATTATTCTGATGAGGCCAGATAAGAGATCTAAAGAGTACGAATTCCATACTGCTGCATGCTGATATCTAGCAGATGGTGAAACACCAGGGGCTATGGCCCATTCCCAACGTCCATCTCTGTGCTTAGCAAGTCCATATGCACTGGCTAGAGGCTATCAATTGAAAAAAAAAAACAAGTCAAGCATTCAAGACCAAGGCAGTTCACTGAGTTTCAAATTTTACTCTACCCAAATTTGACAACTTCTCAAAATAAAGGTCATCAATAAACAACTAACTGCTAATATCTTTTCTTTGATGACAACAGAAGTTATAGTTCGTTTTCTTTCGTAGAGGCTTCACAAAGTCTTGGATAGAAGTTAAGCTTGTTATACTTTAGAGTGTGTTTAAACACAAACTCTTGTTTAATTTATTTTGCAGAGTGGAGGTACATCCTCCTCTTCATTGCAGCTAAATTTTTAGTTGGGAAGAAATATAATACTTCAATTTGCTAATTCTCTTAGTCCAATTCACATCTCACAACAACGCAGAAGCCAAAAAATTTAAAATCACACTTACCACACTATTTGCATCTCTTCCACCACAGAGGAGAAGAAGACCATCGGATCGCGCACTTGCAGTTGCATACCTAGGTACAACGTACAAATATCAAATACATTAGTACTCCAGTGCAAATCACACAATTATAAAAGAATGTAATCAAACTTACATGCAGGGAGGTGGACCTTCTCCTTCTGGTTCCAACTTACGCCATTCATAAGGCTTGGCGGCAGTATCCAAGGCCCATACATCAGCGAGTGGACGTTTTCCTAATGGTTTAATAAAAGGTTCAGAATGAGGACCTTTAAGGAGAATATAATGCTCCAACATAATATACTGAGATAAGCAAACGTTGAAAAATGCATACCATCATTTCCACCAATTGCCATGAGATACCTTTGTCCCACAAGTGCCATAACATGTCCATAACGCGGTCCTGGTCCAGGACCCTGAACAACAACCCTGGATAGAGCACATAGCTTATATCAAGACACAAAGTATATAGCTTATACCCTGAACAACAACTCTGTTCACTAGTGGCGGGTTTATTTTCAAACCTGTGCCATCGTGGCCGTTGTTGAGTGAGATCAAGAACGTGAAGGTCTTCGGCCGATAAACCAGCAGGACCAATTCCACCCTGCACCAGATAGAACATTCAGAAGCACTTTCCAAAGCTGAGGGAAAATGACCATCTTCAATTGATAAGCTTATAATAGCATTGTTTTCCCCCTACCTGAATAACTACCATAGTCCCGACTGCAGTTGCAACATGCGCGGCTCTTGGGGTTGGTGGTTCTCCAAATGGTGTAAGCCTGTAACCTCATTTCATCAAATCAACTAGGATCCAAACATATAAAAAAAGGACAGTATCTCATGCAGTTATATAGGAAAACAAAACAAAGAAATTATGCTCACCTAGTCCACTTATTAGAAAGAACATCATAACAATGAACATCAGCAGTTGCTCCAGCTAGCCCTGCACAGAAAAAGAACACCCTAATTATATATAACAACCGCGAAACTCTAGGAACCTCAAAACTCAGCAAGAGCTATAACATAGAATCTATAAGTAAACTAATGGAATTACAGATCCAAGATCTAAGTACTACTAATACCAGTGTTCTAAAAATCGGGTCCGTATATCAGGTATTAACGAAACGATTCAAAAAATCGGTCTACGATTAAACAATAATGGCTTTATAAAGTGCGTAACCACCGACTAGTGATTTCTAAACATTGGCTAATACTACTATTCTAACATCCAATGTCATTTCCAGCTACTACACCAAGTTATTGCCTTTGCCAATCTCACAAAGGTTGCAACTTTAACTTGATAACAACTGAGGCAAGCAAAAGACATACGGATGCCGGCACTTGGAGTAGCTGAAGTCGGAGTCCCGGTGCCACCAGAGTTACCCTCAAGAGCCGTGGCACCACCAAACAAGACAAGACGGGGACCAATGTAACCAGGCGTCCCTTCCTCGCCAACCGCAGGGACAGCCGTCAGCGTGTGGCCGCACCTAGGCCCAGGCCCATCTTCCTTTTTATCCATCAAAGCATCCACCACCGAGTACGTCGGCGCACACCTCGGACCGACGACTTGCGGCGGCTGCTGCTCTTGGGGACTCGTCGGGTCAGGAGTCACCGCCGATCCGGAATCCGCCGGTGGTGATTCGTCTTGAGCCGCCTCCCTTTCCATAGGCAAGGGAGATTGGGGTTGGGAGTCCCGATCTTGATCGGTCTCGGGGAGCATAGACGAATCTTCTTCATCCATTGTGTTATCAATCTAATGAGGAAAGAGGAAAAAGAAAAAGTAAATCTAAGTAATTAGATGGATCCAGCTACAGAACGGAATATCTGATCAACATCTGTGCAGTTCCCGAGATTAAATCGAAACCCTAGCTAGCTTTTCTCCGGTGAGATCCTCGACCTTATTAGAAGAACAAATACAGAAACTGTTTATTTTTTCCAGGGAAATTAAAACGAAGCAGACATTCGCGGAATCCGGGAAAACGAAATTCGTCTCTCTATTTTCTTTTTTCTTTTTGTTAAATAGAGTTTCTCTCTCTCTCTCTCCTCTCTCGCAATTATTTGTTTGTTATCCAAACCAATAAATGAAATAACAGATATTCTGTTCTGTTATTATGATTTTTTTTAAAACTTTTAGTATTCATTTTCTACTTTATTTTTATGATTTTATAATTTTTTGATTTGGATATATGCTTCATCAATTTCAATATGTTTTTACTTTTTACAACAGCCATAACTTTAAAGCCAAAATTTTCATAGCCAACATTTTAAACTTAACATATTTTGATTGTATATAGTCTCTTAGTTGAATTATAACCCATGTTATAACTTGATGCAAAATGTGATAAAATATATAGATTATGTGCTCAATTTACTGTAAAATATATGTATTTGTTTAAATATTTTTTTTGACTTTTTGTCGAATAAGTTCTAAAAAATACATGAGATAATTAATTCAACATTCCTTTAGTTTTATTGTCATTGTAGAGTACTCTTTCCGTTTCGAATTAGATGTCGTTTTAGAACAAAAAATTGTTTCAAAATAAGTGTCGTTTTATGATTTTAATGTAAAATTTATTGACTTTTTAATATAAGCTATTTTCTATTGGTTGAAGTATGGTTAGGTGTATTGGTAATGATGTTTTTATCTAGTAAATATACAAACATAAATATTTTATTAATTAGTGTGTCGAAGTCTAGAACGACATGTATAATGAAACGGATGGAGTAATTTTTTTAGCATTCCAATTTCAATTCAAAAGTTATTAATGATATTTTTAACTTATTTTTTATTGGTTGAAATATGATTAAATGAATAATTAATGATATTTTACTTTTAAAAATATACAAAATTAAATATTTTCTTAATTTGTGTAAATAAATCTAAACAATAACTAAAATGAAATAGAGTATTAAAAACAAACGTTGACAAAAAAAAAGAGTATTAAAAACAAACAAAGATGTGGATTCCAATTCAGTTTTATCAATAATTAAAAATAAATCAAATATAACTCATGTTACTAATCAAAACCATAATCTATATCGAGCAAAATTGTAGTACAAAAAGCTCTTAATTAACAAGAACTAACAAAACTTTAATAAATTAAAAATAAAAAATAAACTTTTAAGTATCTTAGTTTGATAATACACCATCACATAAACTTTGGAACATTGCATGTTTTGCTCGGAGTGACTACATTTGATGGTAATCAACGCATAGTGAGAGGCCCAGTGTTAGCCGGTTTCTGAAAAACTCTAACCAGAGGCATACCATCACCATCCTCTGAGTTCTTTACTCTCCAGTTCCTATCCTTCTTCCTCTGAGGCTTCTTGTGCTGTTTATGAGACGCTGTTTCCTTCTTCACCCTCACTTTCTTAGAAGACGCAAGCCCATTCGCCAGATCAAACGAGCTCAAATCATCCAGCACATCTTCAATACCAGGAACTTGCTCGCCTTCTTCCTCATCATCTGAACCTTCTTCAGAATCTGAACCAGTTCCTGGACTAGTATCCTCTTCACTCATCCCAGGCGGCATTGCAAAATGCGGCAGCTTACCTCCCAAGTAATCTTTCAGAATCTGCCTCGCTGCTTTGGTTTCATCAGGTAGTCCACTAGAGGCAACGTAGCCACGAGAAGCACAGTAAGCTCTAAGAACCTCTGCAGCGAAAGGCGGACGGGACTGACGCTCGTAGGTTTTGGGTTTGGGAAGAGAGATGTTGTAAACACTCTCGATCACATGGCGAGGGACCTTGTCCGCCACCACCTGGATAGCTTCACGGTGTTCCGTCATTCTGTCGATAGGAAGTACACCGCATGTGATCATCTCGTATCTGGAGCTTGAGAACGAAGGGAAGACTAAACCAGGACAGTCGCATAGCATGAGCTCATCAGAGATGATCAATGTCTGAAAATGCTTTGTTTTCCCTGGTGTAGATGTCACACCTGTTCGCTTCTGACCAACCAATGCGTTGATTGTTGAACTCTTTCCCACGTTTGGGTACCCTACAAATCCAACCACAGCATTCTCACGTTGAGACTCAACAGTCGATGATTCTGTTCTAGAGTTTCTTCTTGCTCTGACAATCTCTTGAGCCTCAAACTGTAACCGTCCCAACAGCTCGTCCCTGCCACATATCACAACTTCAGGATCTTCAGTCGTGTCAAAGTTATCGGGTTTTCTCCATTGCTCTTTCAGGACTTTCCCTTCGAGGGCAGCTGTAGCGGCCATGGCTGACCAGAAGACGAAGAGGATGTTGTTGACGCGAAAATATTCTGCCCATTTCTCCCTACAGATATGTCAAGAAGTAAAATACTTGGTCAGAAGATGATAAAATCTATGAGGTAAAGTAGCAAGGCACAAAAGGCTTGCTTACCTGACGTAAGGAGGCAAAAGATCCGCCTTGTTAACTAGAAGCATGATTTTCTTATGCTCGTCAATCTCTCTAGCATATGCCTGTGTCAGGATGAATCTCGAAGTAAATGATAAAGATCAGGGGGATACGGTGCCAGATGGGTTTAAAGTTGGGAGAGGATGTAATACCTCAAGATCAGGGCAACGGTAAAACAGTGGATCTCTAGCATCAACTACCATAACAATCTGGAAAAAAGAGATATGAATTAATAAACAAAGGAGTATAATGAGAGGGTTAAATACACTTTGCCAGAGACTTACCAAATCACTACGTTCAAGCACTCGCCAAAGCTGTCTCCAGATATCGAGGTTCTTTTCGAATGGAGTCAACACAAGCTTTTCATTTTCCTCTAGCCTATACACAAATACAGGAAAACAAATAAGCATTTATAAGAAGCCATGGCAATGAGCCACATAGAAAAGTGGACATAATGAAACCAACCAAATATAGTAAAAGAAACGACATCTTATGTTAGAAGCCGAGTAACTGAACAAAGCCTATTTACCGAATGTTGCCAAATTACTTCAACTTAGAAAGTGTTGAAACAAAATATACACACATTATATCCATAACAGCAAAAATGAAGTTTATTTGAACGTTTTCTCCGTTCGACCATTTCAGTAATATACATCAACTTTATCAATGAAAGCATTGTACTTTACAGAAACTGACTGAACTTTCCCATCTAGTTATATCACTAACAAACATTTCAGCAACAGAAATTGGTTTCTCTATACGAAACACACCGGAGAAGTAAGAGTCACTGGGATGAAGAACACACACAAAAAAAAAGGAAGCTAACCTCACAAGCATCCGACGCCAGTTCAGAAAAGCTTGTTTTTCATTAGCATCAAGTTCTTCCACTGACATTTCTGGTGTCCAAGGAGGTCTGAAGATAAAGAAAATAATACTCAAAACTCAATCTCAGAGCTGTGAAATGGATAAATGATTGAACAAGAGAATAAAAAACGGACGTACCTTCGAGGAACTTGAAGACTACTAGCGTGTAAAGCCTCCTCTATCTTCTGCTGCTCTCTCCATTCTTCAGCTGCTCTAGTACTTGAGCTAGAACTCGTATCTCTGTTAACAAGATTTAATAAAAAAAAAAAGGCATTAGAGAAAAGTCTTATTACAGCTTAACAATCACCATTACAAAACCAAAAATCATCGCAATTTCTAAGATGTCAACAAAACAGAGCTCAAAAGGATAATAATCACTGCAAAGTTCAGCTAAAAAAGAGAGGGACTTTGAAACAAGGCAACTGACAAGGACTCAACTCAAGTCCTAAGAATCTCAAAAAGCTCAAAAAGAGAAGAGAAGAGTTATTAATTATACAGATTGATGGGGAGAGGAGTGGTGTTGCTGTGATTGATGGTGAAAAGACGCTCGGCCTCCTCTGCCTGCTCGATGATGGCGTCGATGTCGCTGACCTCGGTGACGGATTCGAGAACCTTCTTCTGGAGATTCTTGTAGTACTTTCCTTTGTCTTTCGATTCTTGAATCATATGGTTGTGGTGCTTTACCAGTGATCTCCCTAGCGTCGTCTTCTCGCTCTTCCCCATCTCTCTCTCTCTCTCTCTCTCTCTCTCTCTCTCTCTCTCTCTCTCTCTCTCTCTCGGCCGCTCCTCGGTAAAACCCTAAATCTCTAAAACCCCTTTTGCTAAATGTTATAGTGTAAACGTCAGCCGCCGAACGCACGGTGAAGATGACGGAAGAATCAGGTTTTACCCCCTTTTTTTATCTATTTACGAGGGGGGTTAAATGAGTAAAACACACAATTTTTAGTTCTTTTGTTTGTTTTCTAAAAATAAAGAAAATAATGAAATATATTTATTATTGGTGTTAGACAATATTCATGTTCCACAAAAAATGGATTTTTAGAGTTTTCAGTTTGACAAAAAAAAATTCTTTTTTTTTCTTAACGAGTTTTCAGTTACTTTGAAAATAAATTATAGTATCAAATATGATTTCTATTTTAATATATGATTTATAAAAGAATTATTATATAATAATTATTTTAGTTATTATGAATAGAGTAGCTAAATAAACTATAAAGTTACATTGTGAACAAAAAAAAAATTAATATAATTATGAAACAAATAAAAAATCTTAAAATTAATATTTTGTGAAAAAGAAGGAAAGTATCATATTATCATGTATGATATAGCCAAAGACGCATGTTGAAATGTCACAATGAACTTTATGAGAATTGTTAATGAAATAATTATATTAATACTAGAACTTATATAATTCCTATGAATTTATTATGACATAATCACATATACTCAGATGCAAAAAAAAAAAAATTGAGACAGAAATGAAAAAAAAATCTGAAATTTATCTTATCCAAGAAGTGACCCACAATATCAAAGAAAATAGTGAGGTGTCACAAAGCTATTGCCTGATAACACATCCTGGAAATCTCTTCCTTCGTCCACAAAACCAAGCTATTCATGTTTGTGTGGATGTCAGAAAATAAAATAAAAGAGATCGGTCTGGGAGAAAGAAGCAAAGAAGAAAAATGGCAGCAACATTTGCAGCTCCATCGACAGTGATAGGTCTCGGAGGATCATCTGTTTCTCCCATCAAGGCCAAAGCTCTCTCTTCATGTACTCTTTTCTTTCTTCTGATCTCATCTGAATAATTGATCTAAAACATATAATATTTGTTATATTTTTGGTGATGTTTTTTAGCATTTATAAAACCAACAATAAGAGCAAAGAACCCTCTGAAAGTCGCCGGAGCATCGGGAGGAAGAGTCACTTGGTATGTTCCCTACTTTTTATATCCAACTGAACTAACGAAAACTTGTTCTTCAAGATACCTTTGGGGTTTTTTTCTCTAATAATAGTTTTACTTGTGTTACAAAATGAAAAAAAAAAAGCTTTGAACAGAACTGGCTGAGGAGAGATCTGAACGTGGTGGGGTTTGGTCTGATCGGATGGCTAGCTCCGTCGAGTATTCCGGCGATAAACGGGAAGAGCCTGTCGGGTCTCTTCTTCGAGAGCATAGGAACTGAGCTCGCTCACTTCCCAACTCCTCCTGCTCTCACTTCGCAGTTCTGGTTGTGGTTGATCACCTGGCACTTAGGTCTCTTCATCTGCCTCACCTTCGGACAAATCGGATTTAAGGGCAGGACCGAAGATTACTTCAAGAAATAAATCATCCATCTTATTCCATCTTTACTTATTATCTTACATCTCTCTCTTTGTTCTTCTCCGTGTAATATTATGAATCAAAACTTTCTTTCTTTCGGTTTTCTATATTTGATGTTTCATACAATGTTTTTATTTTTTAAAACCAGATCGGACAGGTGATTGAACCGGATTCAACCATGATATTATTTTTAACTCAGTTGAACCCGATTGGACCAGCTTTTCTGGTTCGATTGTCAGTCCAATTTTAATTGATGTCAGACAAAAGTGTTTCTTGATGATCTTGGTACTAAGTTTTAAAGAGCTAGATGAATCAAGAGTTATAAAACAAGGGAGCATTAATGCAAGTCTCTTTTATAACTTCCTGTTAGAGGTTCTGACAAGACTTTGTTCAAAGGTATTCAAAGAGAACTAAACTACGTTTTAACTACACATTCTAAACCAAACCGCCACTGTTTCCCACGCCCAAACCCTACTAAGCTTCATGGTTGATGTGCATTTTGTAAAGCTCGGGTCACCATGTCGATGAATTCATTCTCCTGTCACAAGCAACTCGTTAGGTTTGGGTAGTAGCTCAAGTCAAGTGAATGTTGTAAAAGAAGAACAAACCTGAACCAGCGTCAAAAGAGCTTGTTTGACTTTGTCTCTGTTGATAACTGGGACACTTTGTGCAGGAGGAGCGAGTGAGGGTGGTGGATTTGGTGGTGGGAAAGGCTGGAGCATCGGAGTACCATGCTGGCGCTGCTGATGGTGAGTCGCATTATTAAAGTTCAGAGGAGGCGCAGTGGGGGTAGATGAACTAGGAATAAGGTGTGGTTGTGTCATCGTCCGTGGGGGTGCAAAGAACGAGGACGGCGTCACCAGATCGATCTGAACGCTGGGGTTGCTATTGATAAGATCAGGGTTGTACTCAAAGTGAGGCATGATAGGAGAGGAGGATTGCAGAGGCTGTGGAGGTGCAGGAGGCGCAACGGTGGGTTGGTGAGGTTGTAGAGGAGTTGGTGATGATTGGTATGGTGGTCCACTTGAAGTCCCACTCGAAGTGTTCCCAAGAGCCATCGCAGACTGTAGTCAACCCAACAACATGGTGATGAAGGTGATGGTGTGAGTGTGTATATATATCAAAAGCTTTAGAGACTTACGCTAAAGAAGTTGACAAAAGCAGGATCATTAGGGGCATCTCTAGCAGTTAAAGATGGTTCAAGAGGACCATCCATAGCCGCCATTGTAGGCACAGCTTCCAATTCCTCAAACTCGCTGCAGTTTATAGAAAAAACTAAACTTAATTTTAACATATAAGCAAATATACAATCTGAAAAAGTGATGTAGATTATGTATGTAAGACACAACCTAAACATGAAGATCTTTACCTTTTCGAAGATGAGGTATTTGGCTTCTGGTTTGCCTTGGAATAGGCGCTAAGTAATCTGCCATACCAAGGACCATCAGGCGAAGATACAACGAATATGGAAATAAACATAACGCATCTAAGTCATACAAAATGGTAAGAGAAAAATCTACAAGAATGTCTTCATGAAAGAACAAGAATCTGTCTGACAATCGGCAAATATGATCAATCACAAAATCAGTTTCTACGGAATATGTATATGTACCTGTCGAAAAGACGTGCAACCTCCACACATTCACGTTCATTGTAGAACCAAATGCCATTTACTTCTTGAGATGCGTTACGGTAAAGTAAATATGGACCTTGGACTTCGTACTCAAAATCTCCCAGGAGATCTTCCACCAGATTATCTGCCCAGGCAAATTTAAACAAAACACTGATGATTACAAAAAAAAAATACTAACTCCTAAATCAAGATTCCTAGAGTTACTGGATAAGCAATATAAACCAAATTCACAAACGATCTAAACCTTCCCTTAACCTTATTAATTATTATCCATTAGTTCGATCAGATTCAGTAGGTTTTCTTTAAAAGTTTGGTTTTCGGTCCGGCAATCGGTTCTCTCTTCTTTTTTCAAAAGAAATATAACCCAACCATACCAAAAACCGAACCAATCTAACCGAATTTAAGTGAACTTATCCGAAATTTTAACAAAACTTAACTATAATATAACTGAAATCAAAAACGAACTTAGCTGAACTTATCAGAAATTTTTGACAAAACAAAACTAAAATATAAAACCGAATCAAAAGTTTCAGTAGGATTTTCGAAAACCGAACTAATCAAATACCAAACCAATCTTTATTTCAGGTTTATTCAGTAAGATTCACGTTGAACCCAAAAAACCAAAATCCGAACTACCCAACCCAGCAGGCCTACTTTAGACAAACTAAAACACTGACAAAAACAAAAGTCAATGTTACAAAAAAAGACAAAGATATCAACTCAATCAGATAAAAACTATGTACTCCACCATTGAGGATGGAGCTTAAGCAGAAAGAAACATCACAAAGGAACCTAAACTAAGAACTCGGAAGAGAATCCTGACCTGTATTCCGACGATTCATCACAATAAACTGAAAC
This sequence comes from Raphanus sativus, assembly GCF_000801105.2. Taxonomy (NCBI): domain Eukaryota; kingdom Viridiplantae; phylum Streptophyta; class Magnoliopsida; order Brassicales; family Brassicaceae; genus Raphanus; species Raphanus sativus. Next base: position 22,495,628 of record NC_079515.1, on the reverse strand, counting down.
CGAGGTTGTTGTTTGTTTCTGAAACAAAACAAAACAAAAATCAGATTTTACACGATAAAAGTTAACTTCACAACATAGTTGAAGACAGACCTAAAGTACTCACCTTTTGACAACAAACAAAGACCCTTCAACGTCCTTACGACTCTGTTTGAAAACAAAAATAAAAAACACACAGATCAGTCAGTAGCAAAGCAAACGTCATCAACACCACACGGATGAGGTGATGACTGCAACTTACCCATTGACTAATCTCGATGTTGAATTCATAGAAGGTGACGTGAGCTGCTGTGATAAGGATTTCCTCTATGAAAGGATCGATTCGCTGGAGAACTGTGAGATTGAGGAGCCTCGTACTGTTCTGATCCATATTTGGTGGGACCAGCTTCCCGTTCTGAGACATCTTTCTAAGTTCAGAACAAAATGTGGTGAAATCTCGCGATTCGATTTTGACCTAATCGGAAGAACCCTAGAATTGTGATTTACGTAATGTGTGTGATTTGGGGATTTGGGGATTTGGAGACGGAAACGTAAACCAGGTTTGGGCCTTGGGCCATGTCATTTAAAGGCTCGAAGACATCTTTGGTATATTCTCCCATCATGGTAAGAAACATCCACTTGAGTTTGATTTGAACTTGGGTAAGAAAACCATTTGTTGTTTTTACACAATAGTTTAAAAATCTCAGCCAAAAAGAAAAACAAACAAACAATGTCTAAAAAGTATAGTAAAAATTAATCCAGCTTAATAATATTTAGATTTGTGAATCTTTATTTTAGTTTTACACTAGTATAGTTTTTAACTGAACCGATAAAAATCATGTACATATACATATACATACACATACAACCTCTCCTTATCATGGCTTTTCAAGCTTAAATAGCGGCCAAGAACTAATGAGTACTCTTTTATTCGTCAAGTGACTCATCTTTGTATTTGTTTAGATACCAAGGAAACTAAGATACAACTGCATCTTTTTTCGTTCAACACATGGATAACAATAGTAGGTTTGTTGCCAATAGACAGGCTAGGAATTAATTTGAGTTGTTGACTCTTTCATGTTTCTGTTAGGGAATGAAAAATTGAAAATGATCTTACTATAAGTAGAAAGGCATGTACATTTTGCTTATCATTCCATAGAATTAGTAGTCTCATATCATATCACCATTTAACAACTAACTACGTTACCTAGAACTTACACAGATATATTTTTAAAAAGCAGCCAAGACAATATACTAAAGAAAGATTAAGAACACTTGTAAAGACAAAAAAAAAAGATAAAGAACATCAGTTACACTTGTATATATAGGGTTCGGTTTGCAAATGAGTGGCTGCCCAACTCCATCAACTCCTTTGAATCAGAAGTATTAGAACCCTCAAACGCAATCTTCATGCATCATGCCTTGTGTTCATCAACAACCACTCTTATTATCTCTGGCGATTCTTTCTTAATTATGTACACACCATCTCCTCCGTCCTCCTCCTCCTCCTCCTCCTCCTCTTCTTCCTTCTCACCTTCTTCGGCTTCATTGCTGCATCTTGTAACAACATGGGTAGACGTGGCTTCCCTTTCTCCTAGGGTTTTCTCTGTGAGGCTCTTCAGCAACTTCATCACTTGAACCGCATACATCAATGCAGTCAAAGGGTCTGCCATCTACAAATAAAATCCAAAACAGTGCCAACACATTTAACTATATGAAAACATTGCTTAAACCCCAAAAACTCATTCCAAGATATCTCAACAATAGGACTCATAACAGATGCGAATCATTTGTGCATTTTTAGTATTGATCATCAGGAATCACTTCAATAGAAAAAAACTGACCTTAGACATGTTAGGGGAAAAGACTAAAGCAACGTTACGAGAAGAGAAGCTTCTGTCTGAGGTAAGAGCCTTACAACCTTGACAAAATCATCGTCTGACTCACACTGCATCACTTGCTCCGATGGCAGAGGATCCAGTACCCCTCTAGGTAGCTCTCTGAACCAAGCCTGAACACACACACACACACACATCATCTAATGAAAGGATAAATTAAGAAGAAGGCTTTTTGAAGAAGGAACCTTGATAAGTTCAGCTAGACAATGAACATCGATCCCATCAGGTACCATCCCTTTATTTAGCTGCTCCCTCACGTACTCTGCCTCACTGTTCTCTCCTGTTATTTTGAAGATTCCTTCTACCTGAGGCGCATATAATTTTCGACAGCTTTGGGATTAAAAGAAACGGGACTGATTATGTTTCATTCACTCACCTGCAAGCCTCCTTGATCATATACCCTACTCTGTAATAGCAAGAGTATCACAGGAACACAGTTCCCTCTCGAATCATATGATAACTGCATCGACTCTGTCGAAACCCCAAAAACTGTTGCACTGCCAAACAAACAACATGACACGTAACCGGTTGGCTTATTAGTATTTTATACTTTCAAAATGATCAATATTTTTAGTGGTTTCGAGAGAGAAGAGAAAGAGAGAAGAGAGAGAACTCCGGCGAGACTCCCGTTGCCGGCCGACGGCTGGGCTTTCACAGCCACCGTCGGTCCGGCTTAACTTTGCTATGCATGTTGGTCCTGTTTTTCTGTCGGTGAAAAGAAAGATTCCTTTTGCTCCCGGCATCGCATCTCCTCCGTGGTGGGCGTTCGGTTTTGACCGCCATCGTTCGCACCGTTCCGTCAAGGGTGAACGGTTTGGCTGAAGCATCCGCGTCATTTGGGCTCTGTAATCGACGGCGGCTAAGTTAGGGTTTAATAGTCTCTCTCCTTTTTTAGTTTCGATCTAGTGTTTTGGGCTTTGCTTCAAGTTGGGGCCTCGATTCTCGAGTTTGGCTCACTGTGAGGAAAGCGTTGGTGAAGAAGACGAAGCGTCTTCGTATTTGGGTGTTCGTGTGGTAGCTTCGGAGCATCGAAATTGAGGGATGAGATCTCGATTTTCTTAAATCGATTGATGCTATCCTCGAAAAGAAGAAGCTACGGTGGTGAAGTGGTATGCGGCGTAGGCGTACGTGCGTGGTTTGGCCGGCGAGACGATGGCTCTGCAACGGTGTAGTCCTCTCCGGCGGAGGCTCTCTCGGCGGCAGCGTTGTAGATCGGTATCGGGACTAGCGATGGCGTCAATGTCGGATTGTCGGTGTGACCGACACTCCACTGGGCCTGGTCCCAATTTCTGTTTGCTGTTTCTTTTACCTGGGCCTTTCTTTTGGACCTTCAGGTTTTGTATGTTTGGGCCTTAGCCTAGTTATAATATATTTCAATTTGGAAAAAAAAATGATCAATATTTTAGTTAAAGAATTGTTTAAAAATATATTTTAACATTTTCAATGCACTTTTATCAAATTATAATGATAAATTATTTTGGTTGAATCTTGACTGAATAAAAATTATGAAAAATAGTTAAACACAAAATAATGCATTTATAATCAAAATTTAATAGGTTTTAGTGTTTTCCTAAACATATAATCTCTCTGTTTCATATAGTTACATTCCTAGTGCATGGGTCGGTCGATAAATTTATTATTAACAATTATTTCTAGGGAGAATTATTTTCAAATGGATAAAAATGTATTGTATTTAAATAAAGTAAATAAATTTAATTACTGAGACTCTTGATATGGTTTTAATGTTTTCAGAGGTTGAATATATATTGTTATTTTGTAAAATAACATTATTAAGTTTGACTAGTACTGCAAAACCACAAAATTTTGTGTGTTGCATTTAGTAAATCAATCAATCACATTTAACAGAGCTATACAAGCAAAAAAAATATTTGATAAAATTCGTATTGAAATACTGTATTACTTTGCTGTCAGGAAAAAAGAACGTCAACCACTAAGTGCATACGCAAAGGATTCTAATATGCATTTTCCAAATAAGATTGTGATATTGGGCTGAGTTTGATAATCTCTAATCACTGTTTCAATGGACAAACCAATATTGAATTCATATAAACTTAAACTGTGAAATCAGTATACATCTACAAAAACAAATAGCATTGAAAAAGCCGTAATAAAAGAACATTTAAAGACGCAATTTGAGGGATTCATAGTGACATACATTAAAGAAGAAAGTAATGGCAACTTTAGATCTGCAAGAGCTCATAGACATTATACGAATCAAAGGAGACATGTAACAATTTCTAATAGAGGAAACGGATCTGAAATGTGGCATTGAGATTTAGGTGATGACATGGACTGGATGTTGACCCATCAACAAAATTAAGGATAATACCAAACAAATCCAATTAAATAATACTTGATTGAGATGTTTATAATTATTAGTTATTGATATTTTTTTTAACAATTTTTACGACTAGTGCAAAAAGGCCGTTTAGTGTTATCTTAATGATCGTCTATATAATTGTCATAATAATATAATGGGTATTTTGGATGAACTGGTAGAAGCGAAATAGTTTATTCAACTTAAGTATGGTAGGTTAACCGATTACAGGAATTGCTGTTCTAGTTCCATTAATATCCAATTTTGATAATTGAATACAAGACTAGTTAGGGTCTAACTGGTAACCATTTCGGAAGTACTATGAACAAATAGAAAAAAAAATGAATAAGAATAAAATTATGGGAATGATGAGAAACGGTTATTCTATATCAAAATTTGTGAAGAACAAATTTGTTCTTTATTTCTTTACAATAAAAGGAATGAAAAAGAGTGATTATTCCTTGTGAATGGTAAAATTTGTTAGAAATATTAGGAAATGAGTTATTCTTCTTCGTTCATTTGTCACCAGTTAGACTCATGTGTTCAAAAAAGTAAGAATTACATTTTTAGAAAATTGCTCACATATATATTAGGGAAGTTTACTAAAATGACTCAAATTAGTTGTGTTATTACTAGAATGATTCATATTTTTTGAAAATTATTAGAATATTTTTCTGGTCGAAATTGCCCTTGTCCATAGTTATAACAAAAAAATTATATTACCAAATTACCCTTAATATTTGGTCGACGACAGATTTATTTTTTTAAAAATAAATCTGTCGAGTAATAAATCTGTTTGTAAAATCTGTTTGCAAAAATAAATCTAGCGTTAAAGTGGTGTCAGATTTTCTAGAAACGTCAGATTTTTTTATCACGGCAGAGTTAATTGTCCGATTTGTATAAGAAAATAGATTTTTAGGAATATGTCTCACGAATGAGGTGGCAGATTTGTTATAAATGGTCGATTTTTGTGGTTGGTTTATTTTTTTATGTACAGACTTATTTTTTTATGTTCGATTTATTTTCTTATGTCAGATATATATATCCGACTTAAAATGATTGGTAGACTTATTTTTTATGGCAGATTTATATGTTCGACTTAAAATAGTTGGTAGACTTTTTATTTAATGTGGTGGCAGACTTTTAAAGATACGTTGCGGCAGATTTGTTGATAAAAATCTGGGTTTATGTCTACCAAACCTAATTTAATGTTCAAATTTGATCTGGTTTACACAAATTTTGACTCTGGTATATTTTTAGGTTAATTAAGATTAGAAATATCTGATTTTTTTGATCTGTCGTCATCTCCTTCTTCCCTCTTTTTTCCTTATCAAGTCCCCTTGCAATTAGGTATCAATTTATGAAGTATCAACAAACTCTAAATTCTTTCGTTGGTATATTTGACGCTTTTTCTGTGTATATTATACATGTAGAATTGTCTCACGTATCATATCCAAGTCTCTTTTAGCACCTGAAGCATAGGGTATGGATTTAACTTAAGAGTCCACGGTTATTTTGTCACTGCAAATATACTTTTATAAATAGTGTTACTAGGGGCAAAGTGAATAAAAAATCTGTATGAAATTGTTGATGAAACTATAAAAGTTTGGAGTAACAAACTCATGACTGGCATATATAATAATCCGACTAAAAGAACATCAGCCTGCGTATTGGACTACTTGTACATCCAATACCAAAAAAAAACAAAATACTGCATAAGCAATTTAAAACAACATGCATATTACTTAGCAAACTTCAGAAACCTCTTCGTAGATTTCTACAGCAATATTCAGATGTAGAACCGGAATAATATCTCGTCGTTCAAGCCGTTAACTTAAACCTGCATCCAATTGGTAAACAGCAAAATATTTAAAGTGTACAAACCCACGGTCTCCAAGGTCAAATCTTGCGATATGTTCTTCTGTCTTTGCACCCTGAACTGCTTCTTACTTTTCTTCTACATTTTAGGAGATAAAATATAGTTTTGCAATGCCGACAACATTCTTTTTCTAAAAGAAGCCAAAAATATGAAAAGCCCGAAGTGAACTGAGAAAGAACAAGATATTAGCATGAGAACCACAATTAGTGTACCTTATAAATTAGATTAAGGGAAACTGTTTCTACATATATACTTAAGTTGTAGAACACATAATGATTAAGTGAGTTACTATCTTTCTTTCTTTTTTATCGAAGTGAGTTACTATCATGACTAAATTGATAGTGAGTAACATGACTAAACTAACTCAAACTGTAAATGCTAATAAACTAAATTTGCGGAACACATAAAACTAAGAAACTAGTAATAGACTACCAATGTTGCAGTACACACAAAACTACAAAGCCAAGCTGAGCAAGGGATAAACTTACGACCAAGTCGAACTGGAACTGCGGCAAGCGACTGGTCCCTCCACCCAGATCTTCAACATTGATGCAGGATACGCCAATCAAAGACAAATCCAACTAAGTGATGAAGCAGAGGCCGCCTCTGGACAAGGAACCACCGAGCCGGAGTCAAACCCCCACCAGACAGTTAGATTCACCATCGCACACAGGCGGACAGATCACGCCCTTACGATGAACTCGACCTCACTGGTAACAAGGCAGAAACCAACCATCGCTCAACCACACCATATCACCATTGAGAGAAGTTCCATCACTTTCCAGTACAGACGAAGACCTTAAAACTACAGAAGATCGATCAAAAGTAAATAGGACTCATAGAGGCCTTCTCACAGAACAGGTAAGAGCACCGCCGCCAGAAAGACATCAGATCTGAGAGACTGAAACGGAGAGACGGGAGTGAGGAGACCATGTTTTTAGGTTTTTTAAGATATAATGCTTTTAATTTTTTGGAATAGAGAATGAAATTACAAGGATATTTATGTATTTTGACCATTTATGGAAGTTATTCTAGTAATTGTAAAATAATATAGATTAGTTTAGTCATTACAAGTAAAATATGTGTCATTCTAGGTAATTTCTCTATATATTATCTATCAGTCTTTGCTTTTTTTTTTCACACTAAAGCTTGCATTGATTTATAACAAAGGAGGAATACATTTTTTGAGAGCCTAAGCCGACGAGTAAGCAATACTCCTGGAGTCTAAAGCCAGCAAGAAAACACAGTTCTTCTGGAGACAAACAACAAAAACAGAGATGATACCCTGAAGCCTAAGGCATTACACAAGACATAAACTTGAGAAACTGAAAACAGAGTCTAAATCAATTCACAAAACACCCAAGCAAATGATACCAACGCATGGAGGAGGTTGTGGAGGAGACAGGCATCAAAGGCTGAACTTTATTAAGGGAGCCATGGAGATCAACCTCAATCTATTGTTCCGGAATCAAACCAGGAACCACGAGATGACACCAAAGAAGCAATCCCAAAGGGTGAAGAGACGAACCGTAACTCATTCAACCCCACGCCAAGATGCAAATATATGAGCCGAAGCCCCTTTGCCTTAGGATCAAGCCGGAGAATCCACGCGAACCGAGAACAGAAAGGAGCTATTCCGTCGCTACGAACCCAAGGCAAAGCGTACCTCCAAAACACGTCGGTACCACTACCAGAAGCAAACTAGGAGGCGCACACACAGGTCGAAGGCTAAGGACCCTCGGAGAGGAACCTTTGAAGTTGGAGCACCGACAACTCAGAAGCCCACAACTTCAAGAAGGAGAATGATAGATCGAAACCCATCAACGCCTTTATCTAGCCTTCAGATCTGACAAACAGGATTTAGATCTGTTCCCGAGAGTTTATCAAGTTTGTCCAAAAGACATGTAAGCCAGGAACGCCGACTCCTCCACTCACCACCGAACCAAACCACCGCGTCTTAACTCCAGGGAAGGTCGAAGTACCGTCAGCAAGATGAGGCTGAGGAAGCTCGCCGGACCAGAGCTCAGAACAAGACGGTGGCAGAACTAAGACGAGGGAGAAGCAAAGACTAACTAGAAGACAGGGGGGAACCTCCGGCGCCGACACGCGCTTCCACGCGCTTCTGGACACCGGGGAAGACTCAGATCTCTTTTCTCTCTTTTTTCTCTCTCGAACAGTGTTTTTGACTGGAGAGAGAAAGTGTTGGTTTAGCACTTATGCTATCAGTCTCTGCTATAAAACCAAAAACTGAAGAAGAATTGTTTATCAGTGATTATATTGTAAGTAGTCATGTAATGATTCATACTATTGGCATCCCCTTCCGGATTCCAAAAGTCATTTAGCAAAAAGAGCTAAATGATCTTTGGATACAGAAACTCACTCAATTATAATATTTTAATATGCATATAAACAAGCATTCCTTATCACACAATGTTACATTGTCTCTCTGTTAATGTGTACATGTTTCAAAGATATTCGCTATTACTAAATATAAGTATTTTTTAAACATTGTATGGTCTCTCATTGCATGTATTACTATAATCCCAGACTAATCCAATACAACATCATTATCATCTGAATAAAGTAACTTAGATAATCTAGCTGGGGAAGTTGTATTCTTTTAATCATTGGAAGCAGAAGAGTATAAATTTCTAATAGACTAAAATTATAGACCATATTCTTTGTCAAAATATAAATTATGCTTTTTATATAAAGTGCTGTATTTTCATGCCTGATCAAAGATTTTTTTTTATTTGTTGTTTTAGAACAAAACAGAAACTACTTTGCAAAGATAACTTCATGAAACATGCTGCTCGGATGATTTAAGAAACTTTTTTTTCAAATGTACTCTACTCCTTTCACACAGACAAAAACGTAGTCATGTACAAAGATGCATCTAAATAAATATGAATAATAGAAAAGGTGATAGATTATAACAACTGTGCACTTGAGTAAGCCCAAAAAGAGATTTGATGAAAAGGAGCCGTATGCACAAACAGGCGGTTACGAAGAGAAAGAGAAATTGTGGAGTAGGAGTCAGTCATTCTAGTGTGTTCTTCCTCTTTTTCTGCTAGATTTATTTTATATTAATTACTAAAATACAAATTCTCATTTAATTTTCTTCTTGATCCATTTTATTCAACCCCGATATATTTTTTTGATAAAAAAAAGGGTTAAACCCGGGTCACTATTGGAACCAGACCTAACTTCCGGGGAAGTCGCAAGCTCGCGGATGGACTCCTTCTCCTGGGCATTTAAATGGGTCCTAAAGCATGGACTCATATCCGCGTTAGGTGAACAAAACAATGTGACTTAGTTTTGTATAGTAGGAGGATCGAACCTGAAACGTGTTAGCATCTCAGGTCCGTCCACTGCCACTTGACCACAACTCCGATATGTTCGGTCCAATTAATCTTGTATCCAATCTTCTTATTATCTTTTTTTTTTTTGAACCTTGGCTTATCTTCTTATTATCTTCTGCATTAGATAAAGGTCTTTTTTCTTTAACAAGGATAAAGCTCCTTCCCCTAGCAAGGTTAAAGCTCTTTATCACTCCTATATTATATGTTTTCATCTTCATTTAACTTGTATAATATAAAGTTTATCTGTATATATGGGTAATGTGTAGAGATCGGATTTCTAATCAAACATCGCAACTTACTAGCTTTGACTCTTGACAGCTATAAAGTTGGTCAATAATATTTTTCTTCAAATTCTGTTATACAATTTTTCAAACCAAATATTATTCAGAAAAGTAGCTACACACACAAAAACAAATATATAGCCTGGAAACAAAGTCTGTGAAGGACAAGATCTTCGAGTGCTTTAGCATGAAATACTATTATCGAAATTTCTTTATTATTTTTCAAAATATGTTCGGTTCTTTAAGTATTATAGCAAGTAAAAATTTGTGTTTACTAAAGTTTGAAAAAAAAAAGTTTTCTGTGGAACTAGATAGAGAAAAGTGGTGAAAAGGAAAGACCGGTGAATCACAAAGGTTTTTTCACATACAAGTAGAGAGCCAGAAAGAGTAATATTACTTTTATATAGACTATACTAATTAATTAATTACTAATTTGTATATATGTCTCTGAAAGAGAAAAGATTGGACCCTCTTTGTTTCCTGTTCAGCAAAAGAAAAAGATTTTGAAGAGAAGTTGCCATCCTACTTTCTCTCTCCTCTTTTTTCTCAAACACCCCAAAGCAAATAGAAAAAACTGCACAAAAAGGTAATAAACTAAACACAATATCTATCTTACCTTCATGTTCATCATCAACTAGCTTTTCGTTTGGAGATTCCAATCATTTTTAGTTTCAACTTATCAATAATTAAGTAACACTTGCAATCACTCTTATCTTTTTTGGATCTAACTCTCTCTCTTACTTCTTAACTCAAAGTTTCTATTAGTGAATCTTATTTCCTTTCGTTCTTTCTTTCATCCCTTTTCAAGACTAATTAATGTTTTACAGACAAGAGAGAATTAAGAAGAAGACAGAAATAGGAGAGAAGATCAAGAAATAGGAAGATAGCATCAATCAGGGAGATGGCTAACCATAGAGTAATCAGCGAAGCCATAAACCATAATGATAATCATCATCTTTCTTATTCACTTCTTCATGGCCTCAGCAACAATCCTCCACCTCCTGGATTCATGTAACAAAATCTTCCCTGACGCTTTTGTTTTCATATATCACAAAGCTTTTCTTTTCTTCTTCACACTAATATACATAAAATGCATATTTTCTTAATAATATTCAGTCTTATGATTAGCTCTAGACCTTTCTATGGGTTTTATTTGACTATCCTCAAATTTTGTTTTCTTAATAATAACATGTACAGTGTCATTAATAAATTGTTAACGTAAATCAATGGGTAAACGGAAAATATTGTATTATATAACATCCGAATTAGGTTTTTTTCTTTGCTAAAATATTCGAAATATGATATGTATAGTAATTGTAATTCTGGTGTATACATTTTATCATATACGACTAGGTGTTTTCCTGCACCATGTGCAGTAAAAGAATTTTAAAATATTTTTTAAAAGATAAATATAAATTATATTTATTTTTTATTAATATTATAAATTTTCTTTTTTTTTATCAATATTTTAATATAAATTTGATTTAACTAAACATTAAAATTAAGATAAAACCAATTTTGTTTATTTTAAGTTATATTTAAGAATGTGCATGTATATACTTAAAATTATAATCTTAGGTAGATTTTTCTATCTATTTATTTTAATTAAATATATTAAATAAATATGTAAAATTTCAGAATTGTCAAAAATTAAAATTAAACAATATTTATCAAATCTGTAAATATATATAAGAAACTAATGATTTTAAGATTTAATTTGATTTTATGATTTAATTTTATAATTTTCTAAAATATGTATATATTTTTGAAATATTTTTAAATTAAATGATATTTCAAAATTTGAAATACCATAATTGAATATATTTATTTTAATGATGATTTATGCGTTATTTCCATATTTTAAAAAAGTTCAAAAATATAAATCGATAATAAATATAATATATGAGTTATTACCATATTTTAAATTTTTTATCAAAAATATAAATTAACATTAAATATAATTGTCCATGTCATATTAATCTATAAGTCATGTCATCAATTTTAGTAGCTATGTCATAATTATTAATCCAGGTGTTTTCATGCACCATGTGTAGTGATAAATTTTTTAAAAGTTAAATTTTATATTTTTAAAATGTGATTTATTAATATTATATATTTTATTATTTTGACTAATAATTAATATACATATCATTAATTAAGCATAAAATTAAGAGAAAATATTTTTTTTATTTTAAATTATATTTAAGAATATATATGTATATATATAAAGTTAAAATCTTAGATAAAAAATTATTTATTTCATTTGGTTAAATTATTAAATCAACTTGTACAAAATTACTAAAAATCATATAAAATTGTATAGTTATCAAAATTTAAAACTAAATAATATTTATATAATTTGTAGATATCTAAAAGAAACTAATGATATTACGATTTATTTTTTTATTAATTCAGAAAATTTAGAAAATTTTAGATAATAAAATTTTTATAATTATAAAAATAAATTATATAATATTTCGAAATTCAAAATATCATATTTGAATATATTTATTTTAGTGATGATTTATGAATTATTACCATATTCCACAAAGTTTACCAAAAATATAAATCAATATTAAATATAATATATGAGTTATTGCCATATTCTAAAAAGATTTCCAAAAAAATATATCAGTATTAAATGTAATTGTCCATGTCATATTTAACCATATGACATGTCATCAATCTTAATAGCCACGTAATATTTTTTTTGTGAAAACGATTGTAGAGAAGACATGTGGCAAATCACTTCTCAAATATAGACTAGGGGATTGTCTAGGTAGAGTTATATTAATTTAATTTGTTCTTCCTGTTCTCTTCAACCAAAAAATAATAATGTTTAGTTATAAATTTAGTTGTAACAACACATGAATATTCTTTTTGTAGTACTGATTAAATAATGAATTATTAAATGAAACAGTAACCAAGATGGATCCTCCAGCTTCGATTACGGAGAGCTAGAAGAAGCAATGGTTCTGCAAGCTGTTAAGTATAGGAGCGACGAAGCTAAGCCACGTAAGCCCTCTCTCAATACCTACATGACGTGAGAGTTCCTTAACAAACTCCAATGAAGTTTTCTAAGCTAATAGTATAAAAAAATGAATTTGAAAAAAATGACAAAGTTGAGAGTCTGAGTCTGAACAAGTCTTTAGATAGGTTTGTGTTTTGGTAATGATACGGAGGCAAAAGATAGCCATGGACGGCGTGACTTGTTTATTTATTTCTCTTCTCGATTTTCCTGTTTTGAATAGAATAGGATAAAATTCTTCTACCAACTCTCTAACCTCCTCCAAATATGAAATACACGCAATATGTCCTCTATATATATTTATGCCGACAAATATTCAGAATTAGATTCATATATCTTATACATTGACCCACGTGATAAAGGATGTAATTTAATTTCAAACTAGGTTACAGCAATTAATTAACGCACACATGCACAATTGCACACAATGAATATCATATATGATTATGATGCATACTTAAATAGTTAAATGTAATGATGGACAGTTACAAAAAAAAAAAAAAAGTAAATGTAATGATGGTGAATTTGCAGTTTTTTTTGCAGGAGGAGGAGCTACGACTCTGGAGATGTTCCCTTCGTGGCCAATCAGAACTCACCAAAGTCTTCCTACTGTACACTTTCTTCTTCTTTGACCCTTTCCTCTGGGTTTTTCTCCTTTTTCGGCATTTCAAAATAAAAATGAAAATTTCTTCTCTTATAAAATTCAATTTTACCCTCATTTATATATGTTTCAACTTCCTTCTTCTCTCTTATAAAATATTGTTTTTGCTTGTATTCCCTCAAAACTGAAAGATATATATTTTATATATTTCTTAATCACTCCTTTCTTCTGACTTTATAACTGGAATCAATTTGAATTACACCCAGTTGTCAATTTATACAACGCTTAAGGTCAAATCCTCATTAGTATTAATCATCCCTTTTCTGACTTTTTATTATATCAAATTTTGTTATACGATCATAAGTACGTCTATGTTGAATATGTATTGCAGGAGAGTTCAAAGTCAGGAGGAGAGAGCTCCGATTCAGGATCGGCGAACTTCTCCGGTAAAGCAGAAAGTCAACAGCTGGAGTCTCCGATGAGCAGCAAACGGAATCACAATCTCATGCTTCAGCATCGTAATAATAACAAGGTTAACTCAAGTCCAACATCTGGACTTCCATCTACTTCTCGAACTCCAGCTCCTCCAAAAGCTTCTGAGGATAAGGTACTCATCAACATTAGTTTTTAAAAGTTAATTTTGGCGAGATGTATGCATGTGGAGTCATGTAACATGCATGCTTTGATGTAAATATGCATGTACATGATGTGTATATATGATTATCTCTCCCCTACTGTGATATATGCATCCACATGCATTTCATATTTGTATATGTCCTATAAAATCTTACAATAAAACAAAAACCATATACAGATCCCAAAAGGGAAACGGATCAGAGGAGATTCAGATTTTTTACTTCTCTCAATCCATTGAAAAAGATAAATTGAATATACAAATAGATAAAACCCCAAAGTGAAATATAGCAGAATCTTCCTGAGTGTTATTTTCTTTTAATTTTCCTCTATGTAGTATTAAACAGTATATGTTTTCATTTTCTTTGCATCTATTATCATGATAATAATGTAACTAGTTATATATAAATCTTACACATGTTTTCTAAATTGTTTCATAAACTAATATATTCTGCTTTTTATCTAGCTACATATAAATGTTTATCACATTACTCAACTAATTACTCCCACAATTCATTTCTGTGTTTTACTTTTCCACTGAATTTGTTTCTATTTTCATCTTTTGTTTTCTGACGTTGCAGATGAAGGCTACAACTTCAGGCAAACTTCTTGATGCTAAGGTACTTTAACGTTTAATCATTATTTCATTACATTTTCGCGTCTCCCCCGAGGAGACATATATACTTTTTAATGACATTTATAGGAACAATACTTAGGTTCACCTATGGTGTGTGAACTTAAGAATTCACCTTTTTCCTTATTCTAATCAAATTATCATATATAGATTAATGACAATAAATAAATAAATAAATAATAAACTTTTAAAATAATAAAATAGCTATAAAAAACTAATAACGAAAATTTTAACCAAACCTTAAATAATAAATTTTAAACCCTAAATCTAAACACAAACCCTAAACCCAAATTTTAAACTCAAACCCTAAACCCTAAACCATAAACCCAAATCTATACCTTAAATTTAAATTATATACCCTAAATCCTAAACCCTAAACCCAAACCTATACCCTAG
The DNA here is from genome assembly GCF_000801105.2 of Raphanus sativus. Classification (NCBI taxonomy): domain Eukaryota; kingdom Viridiplantae; phylum Streptophyta; class Magnoliopsida; order Brassicales; family Brassicaceae; genus Raphanus; species Raphanus sativus. The sequence continues at coordinate 22,480,602 of NC_079515.1, read as the reverse complement.
ACCTAAATCTAAACTCTAAACCCAAAATTTTAGGATATAGAGTTTGGATTTGTGGTTTACAGTTTGAAATTAAAGTTTAGGGTTTAGGTTTAGAGTTTGAGTTTAGGGTTTACGGTTTGGGTTTAGGGTTTACGGTTTGGGTTTAGAGTTTAGGATTTGAGTTTAGATTTAGGATTTACGGTATATAATTTAGGTTTGGGTTTATGGTTTAGGGTTTAGGGTTTGAATTTAAAATTTAGGATTTAAAATTTGGGTTTAGGGTTTGTGTTTAGATTTAGGGTTTAAAATTTATTATTTAAAGTTTAAGGTTAAAATTTTCGTTATTATTTTTTTTAGCTATTTTAAAAGTTTATTATTTATTTATTTATTGTCATTAGTCTATATATGATAACTTGATTAGAATAAGGAAAGAGGTGAATTCTTAAGTTCACCTCTGGGGTGAATCTAAGTATTGTTGTTTATAAGTCTGGGTTCATATTTCCCCTCGAATTAGCTAGTTAGCCTCTTGTTTAAAAATGTACTTAAATTTGGATCATTTCAGACATTGAGACGTTTGGCCCAAAATAGAGAAGCTGCTCGCAAAAGCCGTCTTAGGAAAAAGGTAACTAACAAATCCCTATCTTTTTTTTGACATAAACTAACAAATCCCTATCTTTTCACGTCAAATCATATGCTACACATATTTACAATGCTATTTATTAGTCCTCAGCAATTAATAATTTAGTAGTACAACATAGGCGATCGCACTACTGTTCTGTGAAAACGAATTATATAGTAGCATTTATTTCCTATATCTAGTTATCTATCATTTACCAGTCTTCCATTGTTCATTTATGTAATTGCTATGCATGGAGGAAACTTTGATTTAGCCACACGAGATAAAAGATTAATATCCATAAATAGAGGTAATAATGTTGAACTATATTATGATAAACGTAAATAACAAATGTATATATATATATATATATATATATATGGATGGAGCAGGCTTATGTACAGCAGCTAGAATCAAGTAGGATTAAACTTTCCCAGTTAGAGCAAGAACTTCAGCGAGCTCGTTCTCAGGTTTCGTCACTTGAAAATTAAATTATTTAGTCTTATAATCTTATTGTGCTGATTAATATACATGACTTCTCTTAATATAGGGGATGTTCATGGGTGGTTGTGGTCCACCTGGACCTAACATCACTTCCGGTACTGAAACCTAAAATACCCATTTTGCAGTATTATTTTATTGAAATACTGGGTTGGACCCAACAAATGTATCTATATGATTAGTTACTTATTAACATAATGTTGAAATGCTAACGTACGTAGGAGCTGCAATGTTTAACATGGAATATGGGAGATGGCTAGAGGATGATAACCGGCATATATCGGAGATTCGGACCGGTCTGCAGGCTCACTTATCTGACAATGATTTAAGGTTGATAGTTGACAGTTACATCGCTCACTTCGATGAGGTATTTAGATTGAAAGCCGTGGGCGCGAAAGCCGATGTTTTCCACCTCATCATCGGAACATGGATGTCCCCTGCCGAACGCTGTTTTATTTGGATGGCCGGTTTCCGTCCGTCTGACTCTATCAAGGTTAGTCATCTTTTCATAAAGCGTTTATCATAAACATGGTTGAGAGTTAAAAGACGATAAACTTTTTTAGGTTAATCTTTGATAGTTTGGAGATCACACCATCTTTTCTTTAAATTTGGGTATAAAGACGAATGTTTCATTTGTATTTTTTTGGCTCTGATTGTAAAATGTAACTAGCTAGTATTGTTCTCCGTGTGCGTTTGCAGAACAATAGATTGTTGGAAGATAGAAACGTAATAGTTAAGTTTAACTAGAGAAAATATATTGATTATTAGTTGTAAGTCAAAACTCAAAAAGAGAAAATTGGTGGGATTATGTAAGATATTGGTGTCGCAAATGGATCTATTGACGGAGCAGCAGCTGATGGGAATATATGGCCTACAACACTCATCGCAACAAGCAGAGGAGGCTCTCTCACAAGGCCTCGAACAACTTCAGCAATCTCTCATGGATACCCTTGCTGCCTCTCAAGTCATCGACGGTATGCAACAAATAGCCGTCGCTCTCGGCAAAGTTTCTAACCTCGAAGGCTTTATTCGCCAGGTTTCATTTTCTCACTTTTTATTTTTACTTCATTTGCGATTATATATTACTCCCTAAAATATAATTATGTTTATGACGTATTGATGTTTTACGGAACATCTTTCAAAAGTTAAAATGCAGCAAAAAAATTACGTTTTGTATGTTTGACTAATTAAAACCTTTTAGCAATATAGAAAAATAAATGTCTCACTAAACAAGAATTTGATCAAATGTTTTTCTAACAATTTGATCAAATGTTGCTTTCACGTATTGTATGTTTCTATATCATGCTCAATTCATTTTTTTGCCGCTATTTTTCTTCTCTCGTGCAATAATAATATATGTTCTTTGGTCTTAAATATACATTTTTGGTCTTAAATATAATTATTCCTCTGAGAGCCCAATTTCCTTCACCAACTTATTTTTATATACCAATTAGCAGAAAAAAACAAAGATGATATATGTTAATAATTTATTTTCCATCTCTTTCAAAGTTTTGTTTTAACTCAATAAAATTCATTTAAAGTGTTTTCCTTGTTTTCAGACATTAGGATCATATTGATTTTTCCTTTATATGTTTACAAGCCATTGACTTTTGTAATACCCATTAGCACACCAAGGTAGTAGGTGTGACATTACTATATTCTTTATAATCATATGAAAAGAGTTAGCGACTTTAATAAAGAAGTTAATCAAATCAACTGTAATTGTTAATTTAAATGAAGGCTGATAACTTGAGGCAGCAAACCGTTCACCAGCTGCGGCGGATCTTGACTGTTCAGCAAGCAGCTCGGTGTTTTCTAGTCGTCGGAGAGTATTATGGACGGCTCAGAGCTCTTAGCTCTCTTTGGCTATCTAGACCACGAGAGTAAGAAAGATTTTATATAATGCATTTTTTACGCATATCTTATTTATTATCTAGTAATTTAATTTTTTGGATATTTTTAATGTGAAAAGGACATTGATAAGTGATGAAACATCTTGCCAAACGACTATGGATCTGCAGATGGTTCAGTCATCCCGCAACCATTTCTCCAATTTCTGAATCGAAATTGGAATCTCTATGACTAAATGGCCAAGTTCCTTTGTCTTGCTTTCACTTGTCGATCACTCTATTTCCTTTATGTTGTACTAGTAATATAGATCTTTCTTTCACGTCGTTTTTAATTATATGAAATTTACGTACCACGTAAACGGGAAGTATTGAACCGATTTATGTGCCCAAAAAATTATCAAAAAAGAGTAGCATCGATGCGTACATTTCCTGACGAGAGCACTTCGGTCTAGTTGATTTTAGAATAAATACAGTTAATTTCTCTGTTTGAAAAAAAAAGTCAATTACTTCTTTTTTCTTTTTTTTGAAAAAAAAGTTAATTACTTCTTTACATTTAGACTATGTACAATGGTTGTATGAATTCAACACTCTAATTTACACTTTTTCACAATCCACATCATTTTCTCTTTCTTCCACCTATAAATTCAATATATATATATATATTTTTTTTTTTTTTTTTACTTCTACTAGGCCTGGGCGTTCGGGTACCCATTCGGGTACGGATCGGTTCTTTCGGATATCGGGTTTTTCGGATTTGGAAATTAAAACCCATTCGGGTATTATAAAATTTCGGATCGGGTTCGAATCGGGTCTTTCCGGGTTCGGGTGGGTTCGGTTCTGATGTAAAGGAACCTGTAAATAACCGAATAACCAATGTATCTGTAACGGGTTCGGATAATAGTACCCAAAATAACCATATTACCCGATTCGGTTCGGGTATTTTGTATCCAAACTACTCAGATGTACCAAAAAATAACCAAAAATACTCATTTGACACAGTTTTTTTTAAGTACTTCTATCCAAACTACAATATTTTATCCGAAAATACACAAAATTATTAAAAATAACTAATAGATTAAATTTATAATTAAAATTAAAATAATTATACATATAATTATAAATAATATTTTGAAATATATATTTTATTTCGGATATCTTCGGATACCCATTCGGTTTTCGGTTCGGGTCGGATTGGATACCGGTTCTTCGGATACAACAGTTTAGGACCCAAACGGTTATTTCTGAAGAACCGAGTAAACCCGATACCCTGATTTTTCGGGTCGGTTCCGGTTCGGGTCCTCGGGTCCGGTTTTTGTGCCCAGGCCTAACTTCTACAATGGTTTTGTTTAAAAAGATTCAACACCCTAATTTATATTCTTATTTATATAACCTAGTAGCTATATATATTAATTCAAAAATTTATTGTAATTAAAGTAAATAAATAAAAATGACATGGTTTAAATAATTTTTATTTTATTTTTATTTATATTTTTACTAGTTTTAGAAAATAATATTAAAATATTATTTTAAAAACAATTATACAATAACACAATTGAGTTCATAAAATTAATATTAATAAAAATAGAAATTATTAGAAAAATTGGCACTTTTTTATTCTATATCCAAATAAGATGAAACTAGTCTCTATTTATAGATAATTAAAAATGTTAAATTTTGGTATAATTTTTATTTTTTAAAAAAGTATATTACTATAAATTAATTAAGTTTAAATTACTAGGTGAAAATAAAAAAAAAGAACAAAAACTAGATAACCAATAATAAGATAACATGAGTGAAAGTGGAGTCCAATCTATTTGCTTTCAATGATTTTTTTTAATTCAACACCTATCTTAGAGCATCATTAACACAAGTATTTAGGACGGAGTGTTTAACAAAAAGTTAATATAATAGTGGATGGATACCACAAAAATTTTAAACACCATCCTTTTTGCAGCTTATAAACGTTGTTGTTTGCCCTGTTTACGGGCCTACTGACATGTAGCAGCCAGCAATTGATTCGTTTGTTATTATTATTATTATTTTTTAATTCAAAAAGATAAAAAAATAAGCATCCCTTATAAACTACTTAGATCATGTTTATAGGTATATCTTAGTCCATATCTTAACATTAAATAGCATTAAAATTAAAAGAAATGAAGAAGTTATTGCTTAATTAAGATAAGAAAATATGTATCTTAGTGTACGTGTTATGAAGGCATTGGTTAGAGGAGAAGTGGAGAGATGAGGGGTTCTCATTCTCTTTCTCTCGTTTTTTCTTTCTTTCATTAAGGTCCATTTAAGATACAATTAAAATATCTGCCTATAAATATGATCTTAGATTAATGATGCTCTTACTACAAACAACGTACGAGACCTGATAGGAGAGTGATGAAACCCATATATGAGATTAATGGGCCTTAGAAGCTGGGCTAGACATTTCTTTGTGGCTTTATCATGTAAGTAAAAACAGAGGAAGAAGAGAAGAAAAGTGGGAAATCAGTAGTTGGAGAAACCAAAGCACTCTTTGAATTGATCACAGTTCGATGATTGTTAGATGATTGTTAAGAAGATAAGTACAAGCAAGAGATGTAACTATAGACGCTTACACGAAATAACATCACAATGAAAGACGGACTAATAAGGATATTTAGACATAAAATACAAAAGTTGTTCTACAGTGCTCACACGTGAACCGTCTTATTTGAATGGCAAGTGCGGTTAACAAAAAACCACTCTTGGCCCATGTCACCTGCATACATTTTTCGTGAATTATACACATTTACTATCTATATTATTAAAAGAGAAGTACCCATATAAAATACCCCTTAGTTTTCACTTTTATTTACAACTAGATTTTGACCCGCACATCCGTGCGGGTGTATATTTCAGAAATATATTACTATTTATTTTTCATGTCAATATCAAAGCTGGATAAAAAATTCAAATCTAAAGAATCGAACCGATCACGATCCAAAAAAGTAATACCAAACTCTAACCAAAATTGATTAAATATCTAAACTATCAAAATTTTAATATTTAGACAACCGAAACCATAACCAATACGAACCAAAGTATCTTGGATATTTGTTTTCTATCCGAAAAAAATTTATATACTTATATATATTAATTATTTTTAGTTTTAATGTATATAAAAAATATTCAGAATATATATGATAGTTTTAGGTTGGTTTAAATACTTGAAAATATATAAAAAATAGTCAAATATAAATATCTAACATAGTGGAAGTACATTCAAAACAGCAAAAATATTTAAAATAATTTTTGATTTTTGATCCAAAATTTAAACTAAATCAATTTATATGTTAAGTTTAGGTATTCTGACATATGTTATTCAAATTTATATACAATATATTATTTTATTTATAGAATTTAAGAAATTCAAAATATATAGTGAATTTAAAAAAATAATTTAAATGGGTTATCTAAACCCGAACTGAATCCGCAAAGATCTGAATGTAATTCAAACTGAAATTTAAAAATATATGAATGGGACTGAAATTTTTGATCCGAGAAATCCAAAACCCAAACAGATCTGAAACGAACCCAAATGGATATCTGAACGCCCAGTCCTAGTGATAATTCGAACTGAAATTTAGAAATATATGAACGGGGTTGAAATCTTTGACCCCGGAAATCCGAAACTCAAACAGATTTGAAACGAACGGAATGGATACCTGAACGCCCAGCCCTAGTCACTATTATGTATCCTATATATGTCATCATATAATTAATTGTATTGGTCCATCATATAAATAATCATATAATTAATAGTATTTTATATGTATCATCTTATAAATAATCATATATATTATATTCTTCAAGTTTAATGTCAAATATAAAAACTATAATTTAAGTTAGTATATGAAATTAATCTTTTTGTTGTATTTTTCTTATATATATTGAAAACATTTTTTTAATAATGGTTATTGATTGTTTTGATTGTTTTTAATTTATAAAATCATTATAAATTTCTAAACCATTGGTAATTACTGTGTTTTATAAATGATTAAGTGGATCCTTATTGATGACAATTTTGAATCTATATATCAACCCAAATGTTAATCTATTTGTGCAAGTATTACATTGTATATATAAAATATTATGTAATGTAAATGCTATTATTAAAATTAAAAATACAAATGCGGTGACTCACTAACATTTGACAGGTGTTTTTTTAATGTCATGTGTATAATATATAAGATATAAAACTACAATGCACAGGATATTAAATGTACATTTTAAGTTTTTGGTAAGTGATGTCAGAAAAAAAAAAGTTTGGTAAGTAAATCATCCAGCTAAATCTGGCCAAATCATGTTAGATAATAATAGTAATTTAGATTAATTATTTGTTTTAAATGCAGTGGCAGTCTTTTGTAATATTTGAGCAACTTTAAGGGGACATAGTTAAGTGTACTTCAGCCTTAATAGTTTAGATGGTATGCCACTGACATTAAATAATATTTCCTATTTTAATGATGTCTTTTCCACTTCAATTAATGTGTTTTCCAAATTAAATTTAAATTAAATACACTTCATTAACTTCTCCATTAAATCAATGTCAAATTCAAAAAAAATACATTTTTATTAGACAAACGATTCTGGAAATTATAATATCAACTCTTCATTTAAAAAATTTGAACGAAAAAGTATTAGCATATTTGAACCTAAACTAGATAATATCCAAACGGATTTACCATTTTGGTACCTAGAGAACCATAACCAAACTTCATCCGAACGAAATATTTCGGATATTCAAATGTATTTAAATCATATTTATATACTTCAATATGTTAGCTATTTTTCGAATTAATATCCAAGATATAAACTATTTTAAGTTGGTTAAAATATTTGAAATATAAAAAGTAATCAAAAGTAAACATTTTAAAGTAGATAAACAATAATCAAAACTCCAAAAATATTTAAAATATATATTTATTCTTCATCCAAATATTCAAGTTAAACCTATTTTAATTTTTAATTTAGGTACTTTGGCTTACATTACTCAAATTTACATGTTATATTATTTTTATTTTTAGATTTAGGGAAATTTAAAGATATATAAATTTTGAAAATTCAAAAATAGTTTAAACGGGTTATCAAACCCGCAAAGATCTGAATCAAACCGGAACCAAAGTTTATAAATACCCGAATAGAGGTAGAATCTTTAAACTCAAAAAACTCAAATCTGAATAGATTTTAACCGAATTCGAGTGGATACCCAAATACCCACCCCTAACTTAGTCAATATAAAACGATTAAATATTATAAATATATTATTTAGTATAAAAAAAAACTAAAACTGAAAATTAATACCCGTGCGGTCGCACGGGTCAAGATCTAGTGATACATTGAATAAGCTCGTCGTTTCGAATTCATGATTAATGTGCTTAAGTTATATATATTACATTTAAAATATTTTATTCCTTCAGGTATTTGACTAAACTGCCGTTAGAATTTTCTGCAGTGAAGATCGTTTCTTGTTTTCAATGTATTTTATACTACAATCTTTTTGCTTATAGGTCAAACTCCACCACCTCATCTCTTTCAAATCTTTCCAACTACTGAACCTTCATCACCTTGAACCCTTCAAATATATCATCTAAATTATATATTGGAACTAACTTAACTAAGAAGATTTCTGCCACAAAGTATATCATTGCAATGATTAACCAAAGCCTCTTAGTAATCCACTAATCCCTCGAAATTTCCATGTTAATTTCTACGTAACGCCAAAAGATATCAATTTGTAACAGTGCTAATAGGGAAGAAAATTAACCTTTCCCGTTTCTATAGAAAGATATGTCGTTGAGGCAAGGAATGAAGATGAAAAATACTTGTTTCCTTATGCTTTTGAAACTTTTGTTGAAAACGTTTTTGATATTTATTTTTTTTATCGTTCACATTAAATTAATCAAAATCTTAAGGTTCTAGTAATTGTAAGAAACATAATATCAATGAAATAATTAGTTCCGACTGTATGTCGCCGTTAGGTTAATTTCATCTGTTAATTATGTAAGTTGAGTCCTAGAAAACTCTTGCGTATGAAAAGGGGAATTAATCAAACACATGCATTATAATATTACATCATCGTGTGATCTGCTACTTGAATCATCAAACGTCAATAAAAGCGAACGCGTGATTTTATAGTAATATGCTTTTATCATTTGTCCCTTAAAAGACGGCTAAAATGATGTTGAAATTGTTGTTTTGATGTAATGATGATGAGTTTTGTCTTCGCCGGTCTATTTGTATTCGAAAGATAATTATGACTATAGAATGATGAAAAATGATATCGTATTTGTTGGTATAAGATGTTACATAGTCATAATAATGGGAAAGGAAAATAAGCTAAAGAAGAAAAAAAATGGTTCAATGAATATCTATGAGTCTTCTTAGGATTCTATTTCACTGAAAAGCCTTCTGCTTGTGCGTCTCTCCTTTTCACTATATTGAGTAAGACCCACCACATTGATATGAAGAAAATTACACTCTCTTCCCCTTATGTAAAGGCGTACATACGGAGACACGTGCGAACATTCTCATGTTTACCTATACGTGTTGGGGTAGGAAAAAAAAAGAACCTATACACATCAGGAAGGTTGAATAAATAACCTCTACTACTAATCTAACACATTTTCGTGGAGAGAAAGAGAGATAGAGAGGGAGAGAGATGAATCTTCATGAGAAGGGTTTAACTTTTAAGTCTTCAGGCTTCCTTGCATGGCTTAGAGCATCTTCTAATTCTTCTTCTCCTTCTGTATTATTCCCTATGAAGATGAAAGATGTTGTATCAAGATCATATCATCAAAGTCAGATGAACATTTTGGAACGATCTCTATTCTTATACCAACCACAAGAACCACTCAACACAAACACTACGTCTATTCAATGTTTGCCTCTTCTAAACAAGCTCATGGAAGATGAAAGTCAAGCATCCGATGATATCAAAGAAGAGATAGATGATGATGTGGTTACCCTCCAAATCGGATTGCCTACCTATCACCGTGGTAACTCAGTGGAGGATGACTCAGATACAACTTCCGAGCATCATCAGAAAAAGTCCATTAAGAGAGAGAGAATAGAAGATGGTGTGGTGATGATGAAGAAGAGGATAAAGATGACGTTTGAGCAGAAGATGATTGATGATATGGAAGTCTGTGGGAAGAGATTTTGGATACCAAGTCCGGCTCAGATTCATGTCGGTCCAATGCAATTTGCTTGCTCTATTTGCAGCAAAACCTTCACTAGGTACAATAACATGCAGGTACGTCTTCTCGCTTATCATCTCTATAATATATACTTTCATACCTATCCAGTAATTCACTTACAAGCATGCTGTTCTATGGGTTGAAATCTTGATTTATAATGTAATCAAAAACATTATCACTAGATGTATTATATTAACAAAGAAGGATATATTATCACTATATCAACTTTACCTTTGCCTTTGTCCTTGTCCATTCTAACCATAAATTATTTCATTTATGGTTATATTTCCTTAGGATAAAATATTTAATACATAATAATTATTTTTGAATTAAAATAACAGAATAAATTAAACTTTGATTTCATACTTAGGAGTACTGAAATAAACATCATAACATACATAATTTTGCAAGGAAAGTTTTAAGTTTTGAATAAAAGATTTTGAACTTTAGTGGCTATTACGGTAATTAATCTCGGTTGGTGAATCATCGTATTAGATATATAAATCCCAAATCAACAAAAAGAAGATAGTTGGGTATAAAACTTCTGGATTAGTTGAGACATCTTCGAAATCTTTTGACTTTTTTCATTGTTTGTCTTGCCTTTTTTGCTGAAAAGCCAGAAAGCAAAAGAATCACGGAGTGGGATTTGGTAAAGTAATTTAGCAACAAACAAAAAAAGGAGAAAATAAAGACAAACAATGATCATACTCTACTTTTACTGAATATATGCAATCGATTACTTAAGCTAATAATCATCTGATTAAAAGGACATCTAATTAAGAATCATTGGTTTATACTTAAAAATTTCTCACTTCAAATATTTCGAATGGGTCTTCTTGTAACTTGTGTACATAGAATATATTTGTAGATTGGTGAATATCAATTCAATTTGAATCACTCAAAACTTTCTCACATATATAAGTGAAGTTTTTTTTTTTTTGGGGTCAAAAACATAAGTGAAGTTATCCACATCATTGCTAAGGTTACAATGGATTTCAATAAACAACACAGATGCATATGTGGGGACATGGATCAGAGTTCAGAAAAGGAGCTGACTCTTTGAAGGGTACAACCCAACCTGCGGCTATCCTGAGGCTGCCATGTTATTGCTGCGCGGAAGGATGCAAGAACAACATCAACCATCCGCGTGCCAAGCCCTTGAAGGATTTTCGTACACTTCAGACACATTACAAACGTAAGCATGGCTCCAAGCCTTTCTCTTGTGGAAAATGTGGCAAAGCGTTGGCCGTTAAAGGTGATTGGAGGACCCATGAGAAGAACTGTGGAAAGCTTTGGTATTGTACATGTGGATCAGATTTTAAGCACAAGAGGTCTCTTAAGGACCACATCAAGTCCTTTGGCCATGGACATTCTCCTCACCCGTCTCTTTCTTTTGATGGGTTTGAGGAGGATACGGAATGTGTCACCACGGAGTGATAGAGATGTTAGATAAACACACCGGGTGACTCTGATAATCATCGATATATCCGGTAAGATCTGAATTTTCTAATGTTGCTTCGTAACTATGCACCACAAAACATCTCAAGTCTACCAAAGAATTTTTATCTTGAAAAGGGAGAAATTCTTTGTTAGACTTGGACTCTGATATTTAAAAATATAGCAATTTTTCCAAAGAAAATGAAGCAACATTTTAAAATTTAGATCTTTTACTTGTGATATTTACGACGAGTCTACATAGAACCCGGTGAGGATTATCTAATACTAATAAAATTTAAGATATTGGTTTCACGTAGTTTGTGTGTTTAGCTAAGTACTATGGCATGTGATTTTCTTATTTAATAAGGGTGATTATCTCTTGGAATTTTGTGAAGCACGTGAATTTTCTGTTTCTCTTAATGTGTTTGCTTGTATTAGAAGAGAAAATTGGTGTGCTTCACTTCATTATTGTACGATAATCCTCAATATAGACCCTTGATATATTTTGTAATCTCTTTTTTCACTACATGTCTCCTTTCGATCTTATTTTTATCACACTTTTGCTTTGTATCTATTTGATGTGTGTGGATGATTAATCCTTTATTCGTTTGTGTCACCTCCTCGTGAAACCAGTAATCGCATTCGTCTCAATGTATTAAAAAACGTTACTGTAAGAGCACGTCATCAGACGATTAATTACATCTCATTTCAAAACGACGTCGTTTCACTTAACACCAATATTTAACGATGTCATTTTTTCTGTTAAATTTGCTGACGGCGTGCTAAATTGGGAAGTCAACGAAAACATTGTTAATTAATTCTAAAGTCAATGAAAAGTTTGTGTTTTGTTTGATCAACCCATATGTCGAGGTTTCTTTTGGTAATTCCTACAAAGTTCAGTGTTTTTTTGTCCGATTTCCCGTTTTCAATCTAGTTATATAGATCTGACCTGCCTAGTAGATAATTATGTTAACAATGAAAACCAGACCGGCCAGTCGAATCGTTAAAAACTAGATTTGAGTTAAATCGGTTTAGTTCAATAAAAAAATAGTTATTTTTTAAAAAATTAGTAATTCGGTTTGATATTAAAATCAGTTTTTTGCAAATTCAAATTAAAAATAAATAAAAATTGCAAACTTAAAAAAAAATCATATTATTTTTAATAAACAAAATTAGTTTTCATTATATTTTTATATTATTTTATAATTATATCTTATTTAGATTCTAACAATAATATAAAATTTTATAAAAGTGATTTTATAGTTATACATAGTTAATTTAAAACCGGTTGAACCAGCATTGACCAACTATAATGCCAATTCAATGTCTGGTTCGATTTAAACTTTAGTTAATACTTAGTACTTAAGTACTTTAGTAGTAAACAAATAATTTTATTTTAATAGTAAACAAATATTTTTGTTCAAAAAGATGTAGTAACGCAACGACTCAACGTTCTTCATTTGAAAAGAGTTCATATAAGACTGAGTTCGTGTGATGGTAAGTAAGAATTAGTTAGTGATACATTACATACTATATGTGATAAGATTACAACCAATAAGTCCCAATCTCTGTGTAAGGGAGTGAATGCTAGAAAGCTACAAGAAGCGGAAGTTCCGAAGATGGAGAAGGAAAACTACATGTAACAAGAGCAAGTAATAATAATCACTTGTATAACTACTCTTTGAACTACTCTCTCTCCACTGCCCTGTGCTTATTACGTCTTTGCTTCTTCCTCCTCTTGTCGCTGAAACGTTCACCTCCTGAGAACCTGTAACGTAATCAAACTCTCGCAATTTCATTAATTATACTCTCCTAATGTAATAGGGTGGGATATGTAAATCAAGCCGAAATGTATTTATAAATCTATCGATAGAAACCATGTTCAGTGTATAAAATAACTCACAGTCGTATTCTGCCCATCCTATCCGTTGGCGGACAAGATCGTAGACCACCACTTTGTCTTTAAGAACCAAATCTGCATATCAATCCAGCCAGGAGAAACCCATTCAGAACACAATAACTGCACTCGTTTTTAAGTTTCACTTGATCAAGTTACAAAAAAAAATATGAGTCATTACCACCGAGAATTGTTATACGGCGATGCGACATTCTCTGGAAACCAATGCACCATATTGAACTTCCTGACTAATAGGTAGCAAATGAAAAAGAGAAAACAAAAAAAGAAAATCAATTTTTTTTTGGTACCAGATAGATAACACGTTTACCCAAGGGCTGAAAATGAATACATGAGAACTATCTATAGAGTAACTTGAATATGCTAGAAGTTTAGCACAAGTCTCTTTCTCAGTCTCACAAAATAATAACAGCTCTAATCTGCTAGATTCAGTCCTAGGCTAGATACATTATTCCTGTAGCTAAAAGTTGAGTAGCTTAACTTTCTCAAAACCTTTATCATTGCCACAAATCCAAGACAACTTATGAAGTAGTGTATGAATATATGCTTACACTAGAAAACATCTGAAGATAGCCACGAGGGGTTAAGACCATTGATGCACCACCAGCGAAGTTCAAACTAACTTCTGGAAAGACATCAACGGCACTGCAAAACATGGATTCAAATTCTTGTTAGCATTATGAGAGATAAAGGCTTCTTATATATACAGAGGAACTTTACCCAGATGTTATATCAAAGCACTGGTAACTCTCATATGTAATTGGTCGCCCATACTGTGAAACAGCACTTGAAATCTGCAGGTTTGAACGGTTTATTAATTTTCTTTCTTGTAAGGTATAATAACATATATCTTTTAAATTTGATTGTAATCAGGAAGAGAAAAAAACACTCACAGCTTGGACGAATGGAACATAAGCTTCGTCAGGAAGATAAGCAAGAGTAGTCCCTGTATCAATGATGGTCCCATCACCAGTGGCTATTGTGAAAACAGATGGATCAATCGGTAATATCTGATTGTTCACAGCAATGCTCTGCAGGTTCACATTATAATGTGGCCTGAAAATGTTTTTTTTTTTTTTTTGCATCATCATATTATCTGAATCAAGATGTGGTGTTTTTTATATATATTTTAGTTTTTCTTTTCTATTCCAAGCTAAACAAAATCACACGTTTTATATTCCAAGCCTTGAATCTACCTCCTGGTCTTATGTAATCAAGTTCAGAGAACAACTCACTGTGATGGAACAAGAGGAGTGTAGACAGTATCAGGTCTCTTGATTTGACCAAGAACCATTACACCCCCGCCGCTTTTATCTCCCTTCAGACAATGCGAAAAAACTCGTGGTGCGAGGCCTTGAGTAGCAAGCTGTGAAATTACAGACAAACGCCCCTGGCCTAACCCAAATATGCCATCTACCGCTCGCCTAGGCCGCTGTAAATCTCCCGTTTGTAAATTGCTACACCTGTTTTTTTGTCAAATATCGAAAGATAAAGCATCACATATCAATATAACTCTTTTAAGGAATCATCATTAGTAGCTGCTAAGCTTACCCGAAGACAAAGGGAGCAGAGGAGTTTATAGCCAAGGTACTGGTGACAACAGTGTCAAAAGACATGAAATCTGAGATGTAGTAACCAGAAGTACCACTTCCGTCACCATACTTGAACGTATACGAACAAAGATTGTTAGGAGAACAGCCAGATTCCGTCTGGAAATTAGAGTAACATCTCCTATCCGAACACGAAACCATTGAAGCTGAGGATGAGGCTCCAGGATCAAAGAAACTCAGCTGAATCTGGAAACACACACATAAAGAGAGTTTAAAAACAAAAAGTGATGTCATAAAGATAAAACCCTAGAGATCATAAAGGAATATATATATACTTGGAGTTCACTAGTCTTGGGACAGCCGTTGCAAGGAGTGCAGCTAACCCATAAAACATCACTTCCCGTGTCGATTTGCACATTGAACTCTCTTGGGGGTGTCCCAAGTTTAACCTTCGTATAGTAAAGTCTGTCATTGAAAGCAAAATAACAGCAGGTAATTTATAAAACAAGACGAGATTTCTAAATAAGGATAAAAAGACAAGAGTCAAAGAAAGATTCTATTTTGAAACACATGAATGCTGACTTAGTGTCCTGCCATAGCACAAAGTTCATTTATATTTTATAATCACATCTGATATGTAAAACGCATCGAATCTTTAAAGACAGAACCGAATCACATTACTCAGCCTAACCAGAAACACATATGTTTCTCCGATTAATTTTTTTTTTTTTAAAAAGGACATTTTTGGATATGAAAAAATAAAGAGAAATTCAAAAAAGAAAAATCGATAAACAACAAACAGTGTGTTATATTATTACCCAACGAGAAACGGATCGGAGGCTCCATAAACGGGAAAATCAACAACTCCACCGACAGGAGACTGAAGTAACCTTCCATGGCGAGCTGAATCAAAAGCTCTGAGCTGAGCCAAGCTAAGTTCGTGGCTCGGCGGAATCAACCTCTCCAGCTTGAGAACCGAGTCGGAGCCGCAAACAATGGTCGTCGCAGCATGTAGCAACACGGCAAAAGCGATGATTACTCCTGCAGGAGAATACACCGCCATTTCTCCGAGTTACCGAGGAGATGGAGAGAGAGAGAGAGAGAGAGAGAGAGAGAGAGAGAGAGAGAGAAACGTCAAGTGAACGTTCCGATGACAGTACTAAAGTTTTTGTGGATTTTTTGGTGATTAATTTATTAAAAAATTTGGAATGAAGCTTCGCTTAAATTATTATCGTTTTGGCGTGTTTACAAATAATGGCGTTTTTTGGTAAATATTTGTGATCTCTGTAAGTTACTTTGCTTTTTTTCTTTTGTATCTTCATGGTTGTTGCATAAAAAGACATGTTAGTGCTGCACTGATGTAATGTGTCTATGCTCCACCAACCATGAAGCTAAGGATGTAACTTTTCTTCTTTTTTAGCTAAAGAGTTAAAAGTCAATGTTTTAAACTTTTAATAGTATCCTTTAGGCATTAATCGAAAGTTTTGATATCACCTTTGTCACTCAACTGGGAATTTTGGTTGCCGTATTATTTCTTTAAACGTAACACTCAAAATATAGTCTGTTAAATATACAGTTCAGTGCTGTATTACTGGTTTTCGATTTTAGCATTTTTAAAGGATAGGCATATATCAGTCTAAACGTCCATCACTAATATAGAGCGGAAGAAAATATTCTCTATTACGTTGAAGGTGCTAACAAAAGATAAAAGAGATACATTTATTATTGTCTTCGGTGAGCCGTTCTGAAATTTAGTTGTTCCACAGGAGCATTTGTCTTTTGAGACAAGTCTCCGGTTTAAGCATCTATCTGGTCATGTCATGGAACAGAAAGAAAAAAAGACCCTCAGATGTTTTATTTGCATAGGTGAAACTCTATCAAGAAGGTGCTCCACAAGATGTTGTTTAAAGAAATTTTTGTAGCACTTCACTATGAAACATTCCAGGTAAGGCTAAAAAACAGCTGGCAATAATAACGATGGAGGACAGTACCTCAAACAACTGAAGATCTTTCCTGTCGCCAAACGATTGAAGAAATGGTTTGCTCCACGAGCTGATCATTTCCTGTCAGACACAGCAACCAGCAGCATAGAAAGAATTAGACAAGCCATGATACAAGGTCACATTTATCAACTAGTACTTAATCACTGATAAAAACACTGTATCATGCAATGCAACCATTCCTTAATAACCTCAACATGCAAAACACTTCCGCTAATACTACACATCTCTTCATAAAGGCTAACCAAACATTCTACTGGTTTCCAATTGAAGTATGTAACAAAAAAAAACAGAGTGGAATTATTATCTGTACCTGAGAGCTAGCTCGGACAGACAGACAGACAGACAGACAGACCAATGATACTCTATGAACAGCCAAACACTCTGTGCTAATTCCGGAAATTTCACAGCTGACACAGCAGGAAAGGAATTACAGACTTATTTGCAGCTGCTATCTACAAAAACATCAACTTATCATTTAAGAAACATCACAAACCCCATTGATCATGTATATCTAAGTACATTAGCAAGACCAACGAGATGGTGCCCTAGTGGTAAAGGAGTGTCAAGTATGCACTCCCCCACTTGGGTTCAATTCTTAGTCGGGAGGGAATATTTACTTGATTTTACCTTACCGCCATGTTCCTTGAATACTTTCATATCAGCAAAATATCCGCGATTCATCTCAACGTTACTGCCCTAGATCGATCACTCACACCATTATCCACTCTAAATAACTTCTCAGTGAACTCCGAAACTAAAATTGAAAGGGGGGAAGCACAGCTTACAGTCTAGCACGTTCATCCTCAATTGCTTTCTTTTTCTCGAACTGTAACAATCCAAAACAACATTGATAGATTACCTTCTACGTGAAATGAATAGTAGTTCATCAGATTACCTTATAAAAATCGAGGAAAGAGCGGGTGGTTGATCCAAGAGCTGGAATTTGCCAAGGGAGAGATTCATGACGACTGAATTTGAAGAGTCCTTGATACTGCTGGTTCGATGCGAGACTGATCTGAATAATCGATTCAATCCTTCATTATGACTCTATAAATAAATATAGCTACAGGATAAACAAAAGCGTCTGTAGTCCAACGGTTAGGATAATTGCCTTCCAAGCAATAGACCCGGGTTCGACTACCGGCAGATGCAATCCTTTTTTTTTTCGTATTTAATACAAATTTGCTATCTGTGGTGTTCGAACTAAGAGGTGAAAGCATTCTTTAGACTTTAACATTATATAAGCTTTTCCTGTGTTATAATAAACTTTCAAGCCTAACATTTTTTTTTCAATCGCAATAAGACCACCCGCAACAGGGTATGATAACGAGTCCTTAGCATTCAATCATATGTCAAAATGAATTGAATAATATTAAAAGAGCTATTGTAGGTAAGGATTGGTCCGTTAATAAGGCATTTAAGGATTCAATCCTTATAGACGTGGCATGTTGCCATTGGCTCTCTATATCTCTCTCTTGTTTTCTCTGCTCTGTTAATTTTCTCGTCGCCTCCGATCCCGGGTGGGTCTTCTTCTCCATCATCCTGATTTGCAATCTGATAGATATCAATCTATCTGTTTCTGAGTGAATCGATCGTCTTTTGAGCGACGAGGCTTCTACTTCCGACGAAACCCCTTTAGATTTGTGCTTTTCAGGTTTGGTTCCTCTCCAATTTGTAGTTTTATCCTTTTTCCATCAATTCATTGTCAACTATCTTTGGATCGTTTCACCGATTGATATTTTGATACTTTCTTGAATGTTTGATAGAAAACCTTTAAAAGATTGAATCTGTTTTTAACATTCAACCAATCAAAAGACATTCCTTCTTGAATCTGTTTTTAGAAGTACAAAAAAGAGTATTTTTAACAGTGTTGGGCTATCCTTCTTGAATCGCTGATTCAAGTGCTTGAAGTTCGTCTAGGGATGAATGAAACTTGATGTTGTTTGATCAAGATGCATGTAGCTGTATAGTTTCTTCTTTTGACGTAACATGTTTATTTGTCAAAAAAATGTTGCAGCCGGAGCTTGTTCAGCGTGTTGAGAGAGACTTACTGAACATCTTGAGTGGCGGAACAATCGGAAACGTAAGTTCGTTTTAGTCTAATTGCTTAGTTGATATTGAGTTGTGGGTAAGGTCCATTTTTTTTTACCTGAACTTTTTGGGGTGTGTATGTAGGTAAATGAGCAGCAAGAGGAAACAGTTGCGAACGAGAATACTAGTGTTAATAATGCAAACAAGAAAATGTCTTCTTCTTCACCTGCTGATGCACCTGGTGAAAAGCCTGAAGAAGCTCTTGAGTCAGCAAGAAAAGAGTGTTCCGGTCTGGTAATAATAATAACCTCTGTGAGTTTGTTGTGAGAGGCCACATTTTGATTAACTAAAGAAACTTGTATTGTCAAAAGTACACATACATGAATCTCTGTTTGCTTCTCTATGATATAATCATCATTCTTCTTGGAAGTTCAAGCTTTTCCTTCTCTCTTTTTTCTTCGGTGGAACAACTGAATTTCTTTACAAAGTGAGGCTCACCATTGTACATACCATTTAGTTTAGGATCTTTAACTATTCAAACAAAAAAATTTTTTTAAAAAAAAATAGTATTATAAAGCTAAGGACTCCATGGTGAACCTCACGATTGCAGTTGCTCTAACATATATCTTATGGTTTCTCCATGCTTTCATTACAACTTGTATGTTTTTTTTTTCGCCACAAAGCAGTGTCTTATGTTGAGGATGATGGTGACCAAGGAGTCATATCCATGGGATAACTTCCCAACACACGCAAGAACGACGTGAACTCCCGAACCTCCGAGAGCGCGTTCTGAGCACGCGTCTCCGCCATCGAAGCCTCAAAATCCACGTAAAACATGTACTCGAAATGCTTAGCCGTCCCTACGTTCACATCATCAACGAGCCTGATCGGAAGGTTGTGATTCGGCCTAGACTCGATCTTCGTCAAGCTGATGTCCCTAAACGCAAAAGCAGAAAGTACCTTGAAAAGCACGCTAGTACCTTTCTCATGCGAGAAGACAATGCTCGTCTTGAACGGACGATCAGTTCTCGGTATGATAGGCTCACGCGCCAGCATCACGAAGCGCGTCACGTTATTCACGTCGTCTTGTATCCCGTCTTCCAAAATCTCCAGCCCGTAAATCTCGGCGGCGCGTGCGCTCGCTATCGCGGCCATGTTGTGGAGTTTGTTGGCGGCGATGAACTCAGCGGCTCCCGCGGTGTCGTCCACAGCCTCGCGAGCGACGTTGAGACCGAGCTTTGTGAGTGTGCGCTCGCACTGAGCGAGACCTTGAGGGTGTGAGATCACGCGCGTGAGGAGCTCCTTGCGTACGCCGGGAAGAGCTAGGAGACAGTGGTGAACAGGGAGATGGACTTCTCCGACGATGTGGAGACGGTGGCGGAGGAGAAGATCATAGTTACGGTGGATGGAACCGCCGAGAGAGTTCTCAACGGGTAGAACAGCGTGATCAGCGATAAAGAGCTCTACCGCTTGAAACGCAACTTCAAACTGATCGCAAGGGACAGTTTGACAGTTAGGGTAAGCCTTACCGGCGGCTGCCTCAGAGTAAGCCCCGGGAACGCCTTGATACGCGACGCGTAGGTTAGATCCGTGCATGGGAGCTGGAGAGAGATCAGTGACGCTAAGAGGCTTCTGATGATGATGATGCGGGACACGTGCAGTGCTGTTATTACCGTTCACATGATCAACTCCGACAGAAACTGGAGGCATTGGTATGGTTTCAGACTGCTTTTGAGACACAACCTTGCTTGTTAGAATAGTACATGAGCTCTGCCATTCCGAGCGATTAATTTTGCACGTGTCAGTTCTCTACGTGTTTTGTTCGGATGGATAAGATCGTCCCAACTGCGCTGCAGCTTTCATGTTTTGGCAAAGGTGTTTGAAAATTTTGAAACTGCAAGACAGGGAAATAGCAAAGTAGATAAAGCAAGAAACAATGTGGCCTGAGTAGTTCGCTTGTTTTGTCAATTCTCTACCTACTGCTACCACCTTCACCAACTCCCTCATACTTGACTTGTGGTATTAGGTTTTGTTATTTTATTGAGTTTATAAGCCATATATATCTTCTGTCCCAGTATGATCAACAAAACTTAGCCCAATGACCAATTCTCTCTAATACATCCACGTATCTAGTTTGGGCCAAGCCTATAAACCAAGAGCCTGTTGAAACTTAACCAAAACCGCAACAAATCAAAACGGAAAATCGGACAAAAAAACACTGAACTTTGTAGGAATTACCAAAAGAAACCTCGACATATGGGCTGATCAAACAAAACACAAACTTTTCATTGACTTTAGAATTAATTAACAATGTTTTCGTTGACTTCCCAATTTAGCACGCCGTCAGCAAATTTAACAGAAAAAATGACATCGTTAAATATTGGTGTTAAGTGAAACGACGTCGTTTTGAAATGAGATGAAACGACGTCGTTTTACATGATTTGAAAATAAAATCAAGTCGACCACTGGGATTGAACCCAGATTGTTTGGATCAAATGACACGGTACTTTACCACTGGGCTAGTGGCTCAATCAATGAATATACTAACACATTTAATTATATTTGGTATTGATTGAATATTAAAAAAAATTATCTAAAAACTTAAAAAGATCTTTAAAATTTCTAAAAACTGAAAAATTAATTCCAAAAAAGAAAATTTTCATTTTTCGGATTATAAAAAAAATCGAAAAAAATCGAAAAAAATTCCAAAAAGTTAAAATATTTCAAATCTGAAAACATATAATCAGAAACTATAAAAAATATATTTTTTATTATTTTTTTTGACATCTAATATATTTTATTTTTATTATTATTATTATTTATTTTTTATAGTTTCTTGTTATATGCTTTCAGATTTGAAAATTTTTATCACTTTTTTTTGAATTTGTTTTCGAATTATTTTATTTTTTCAAATTTTCTTTTAATAATTTGAAAAATGAAAATTTTCTTTTTGGCATTTTTTTATAAAAAAAAAATAAAATAAAAAAATTATTTTTTTATAGATTCTGATTGTTTTCAGATTCAAATTTCTTTATAACTTTATTTTTTGTTATTTTCGATTTTTTTTATTTATTTTCAAATTTTTTAATCCTAAAATGAAAATTTTCGTTTTTTTGGAATTTGTTTTTAAAAATGAAAATTTTGGAAGATTTTTGATTTTTTAAAGGAAAAATAAAATTTTATTTTTAATTTCAGTTTCAAAATTAATTTATAAAAAATTCTTTATTTTTCAAATTTTTAGAATTTTAAAGACTTTTTAAATTTTTACAGAATTTTTATATTCAAAATCAATACCAAATAAAAGTAAACGTGTTTGTTCATACATTGAATATGCCACTAGTCTAGTGGTAAAATACCTTGTCATTTGATCCAATCAACCCAGGTTCGAACCCCGGTGTCTACCTATTTTTATTTTCAAATCGAATAAAACGAAACGACGTCGTTTCACTTAATGTCAACAGTTAACGTTGGGTTAACGCTGTCTTAACTCTCATTTAACGGTGTGCTAATTTGGTCAGTCAATCGTAAGTTTGTTAATAATCTAAATAAGTCAACAAAAGTTCAGGTTTTTATTGGCCAGACAAGTGTACAGGTTTCTTTTGGCAATTCCTGTAAAGTTCAGTGTTTTTTTTGCCGATTTCCCAAAAAAAAATTGATTTTCTTTTTTTGTTTTCTCTTTTTCATTTGCTACCTATTAGTCAGGAAGTTCAATATGGTGCATTGGTTTCCAGAGAATGTCGCATCGCCGTATAACAATTCTCGGTGGTAATGACTCATATTTTTTTTTGTAACTTGATCAAGTGAAACTTAAAAACGAGTGCAGTTATTGTGTTCTGAATGGGTTTCTCCTGGCTGGATTGATATGCAGATTTGGTTCTTAAAGACAAAGTGGTGGTCTACGATCTTGTCCGCCAACGGATAGGATGGGCAGAATACGACTGTGAGTTATTTTATACACTGAACATGGTTTCTATCGATAGATTTATAAATACATTTCGGCTTGATTTACATATCCCACCCTATTACATTAGGAGAGTATAATTAATGAAATTGC
The DNA here is from genome assembly GCF_000801105.2 of Raphanus sativus. Lineage (NCBI taxonomy): Eukaryota > Viridiplantae > Streptophyta > Magnoliopsida > Brassicales > Brassicaceae > Raphanus > Raphanus sativus. The sequence goes on along the minus strand of NC_079515.1, from coordinate 22,457,437 downwards.
GAGAGTTTGATTACGTTACAGGTTCTCAGGAGGTGAACGTTTCAGCGACAAGAGGAGGAAGAAGCAAAGACGTAATAAGCACAGGGCAGTGGAGAGAGAGTAGTTCAAAGAGTAGTTATACAAGTGATTATTATTACTTGCTCTTGTTACATGTAGTTTTCCTTCTCCATCTTCGGAACTTCCGCTTCTTGTAGCTTTCTAGCATTCACTCCCTTACACAGAGATTGGGACTTATTGGTTGTAATCTTATCACATATAGTATGTAATGTATCACTAACTAATTCTTACTTACCATCACACGAACTCAGTCTTATATGAACTCTTTTCAAATGAAGAACGTTGAGTCGTTGCGTTACTACATCTTTTTGAACAAAAATATTTGTTTACTATTAAAATAAAATTATTTGTTTACTACTAAAGTACTTAAGTACTAAGTATTAACTAAAGTTTAAATCGAACCAGACATTGAATTGGCATTATAGTTGGTCAATGCTGGTTCAACCGGTTTTAAATTAACTATGTATAACTATAAAATCACTTTTATAAAATTTTATATTATTGTTAGAATCTAAATAAGATATAATTATAAAATAATATAAAAATATAATGAAAACTAATTTTGTTTATTAAAAATAATATGATTTTTTTTTAAGTTTGCAATTTTTATTTATTTTTAATTTGAATTTGCAAAAAACTGATTTTAATATCAAACCGAATTACTAATTTTTTAAAAAATAACTATTTTTTTATTGAACTAAACCGATTTAACTCAAATCTAGTTTTTAACGATTCGACTGGCCGGTCTGGTTTTCATTGTTAACATAATTATCTACTAGGCAGGTCAGATCTATATAACTAGATTGAAAACTATATTTCACGTGAACAATCATCCATCACTGAGTCAATAATAGGAAAAAAATCCATAACAATTTGAGTAGAGAATAGAATGTGACACACTAACGAAAACCTTATTCATCTAACCATTAATAATAATGCAAATGCATCCACATGTCTTTTAAATCCCTCATTTTCTGCTCTTTCCCATTCTCTCTCACAAACCTCCCTCCCTCTCTCTCTCCCCTCCACACCCAATTGATTACATTGTAACTACTAGAGAATAGAGATCACGCGTTTCTATCTCCACCGACAACAACAATGGCGAACGGAGCCGATCGATTGGATCTGGACGGGAGGCCGATCAAGCCGATGACGATATGCATGATCGGCGCCGGTGGATTCATCGGCTCTCACCTCTGCGAGAAGCTCATGAACGAGACTCCGCACAAGGTCCTCGCGCTCGACGTCTACAACGACAAGATCAAGCACTTGCTGGAGCCTGATACTTCTCGGTGGGCCGAGCGGATCCAGTTCCACCGCATCAACATCAAGCACGATTCCAGACTCGAGGGACTCGTCAAGATGGCAGATCTGGTAAAATATCTATTCTCTCAGTAGTTAGTTACACACTCAGATCTGTGATTCATTATCGGAGAATCGAATTTTCAAATTACGCTTCAATCGTTTGTGTGATGTTTTGTTGTGTTGCGTTGCGTTGCAGACGATCAATCTAGCTGCGATCTGTACGCCGGCGGATTACAATACGCGTCCTCTTGACACTATCTACAGCAATTTCATCGATGCTCTCCCTGTGGTATGTTTTTTTTTAAGTGAATCAATTCAATGTTTATAGTGGTGACATTGAGTGGTGTTAATGTTAGGTTAAGTACTGCTCTGAGAACAACAAGCGTTTGATTCACTTCTCCACTTGTGAAGTCTATGGCAAAACTATAGGAAGCTTTCTTCCCAAGGATCATCCTCTGCGTCAGGTCTGAGCGTTTATATCATTTTTTCTTCTTAAGATGTGTTCAGAAATTTAATTATTCCAATTCTTGTTGTTTAGATTTCTTAAAATTGATTTAGATGGTTAAGTTAACGAGTTCGAGTCCTAGCAATATCTTCTTTTAATAGCTTTGGTAACAATGTAGTTTATTTTCCTGCAATTATACCTGAGTGTGGCTTTCTTAGTTTATGTCTTGTGGTTCTTATTATTAGTCTTGTTGACTCTGTATTTGTTGTTTCTTCACCATTCACTAGTGATGCTCGTCTTGTTTTCTTCAGGATCCTGATTTTTATGTACTCAAAGAAGATACATCCCCTTGCATATTTGGTTCTATTGAGAAGCAGAGGTGGTCTTATGCTTGCGCCAAGCAACTTATTGAGAGACTTGTCTACGGTTTGCTGTTTTTATTTTGTTTTAACATGAAAATCAAATTTAATGTACGTTAAGAGTCAGAAAAGGTTCTCACCTTTTTTTTCTGGGTTGTGGTTGCAGCTGAGGGTGCTGAAAACGGACTTGAGTTCACCATTGTTAGACCTTTTAACTGGATTGGACCTAGGATGGATTTCATCCCTGGCATTGATGGTCCTAGCGAGGGTGTTCCTCGTGTCCTAGCATGCTTTAGCAACGTAAGAATACAGACTCGGTCCAATTACCTGACTTCTTTTTGTGGCTGGTAGCTTAATTGTTTTTACTTTTTGGGGTTATTGTCAGAACCTTCTGCGGCGAGAGCCTCTCAAGCTTGTGGATGGTGGAGAATCACAGAGAACCTTCATCTACATCAAAGATGCTATTGAAGCTGTCCTTTTGATGATTGTGAGTTTGAATTAATGCTTTATCCCTGGTGATATCTCGTTTGTTGCATTGTTGTTGAAGAAGTTGCAATATCTTTACCAGGAAAATCCAGAGAGAGCAAATGGGCATATCTTCAATGTAGGCAACCCAAACAACGAAGTGACAGTAAGACAACTTGCTGAAATGATGACTGAGGTGAGAAAGCTAAATCACAAATAAGACTCTGGATTGTTTTTTTTTTCTTTTGATACACTACGGCACACTAAAATGCTACAAAAAATATATAATGGACAGGTCTACTCAAAAGTGAGTGGAGAGACGGCGATTGAGAGTCCAACGATAGACGTGAGCTCCAAAGAATTTTATGGAGAAGGTTATGATGACAGCGACAAGAGAATCCCAGACATGACCATCATAAACCGTCAACTTGGTAATTACTCTAGTTTTTGCTGTCTGCTTTTTTTTCTGTCTCTTGGAACACTTGCCAAATCAATTGTTTATCTGATATTTTTGGTCTGGGTAATAATTAGGATGGAACCCGAAGACGTCTCTCTGGGACTTGCTGGAGTCGACCTTAACTTACCAGCATAGGACCTATGCGGAAGCTGTTAAGAAGGCCACTTCAAAACCAGTCGCATCTTAGAGGTCATCACCTCGAATCATTTGGTGGCTACCATTCCATTCTTTTTGCTTTTTTTCTTCTTCTAAATTTCACCCAATATTCCCTTAAAATAGGCTATTCTAAACGAATGATTATAATATCATATGGTGGTTTGGGTACTAGTTTTCGTTTGATTGTAATAGTAATTACTGATAATTTCTTTTGAACTCGTTGTTAAAATGCTTCATATCTTTGTATTTTGTCCGAAACTAAAAAAGGGAATGGTTTGTTCAAACTATAACATTCATATTTTACATATCTTCTTTGGTATATTCAGCTCTTAATGTTTTGTATTTGGTTCATAACCTTGAACTTAAAAAATAAGTTTTCTTACCTTTTTCTACAACCATCACGTAGTTGCCAGTTAAGCAGCAGCATTGCAGTCTCTGAGAGACAGGTTTCACCACATGTCTATACAATAGTTACTGTTTACCCCAAATCCAAAGACCTTTCTTTTATTTAACCACTGAACATATACGATTTTACTAACGAATGCGTAGGCTAGTATGTTGAAACCTTGTTTGGTTCGTAGTGTTTTGTGTTTTTCTAACGTTTTTAGTGTTTTGTGGTTGGTTCATAACCTCTGTTCTTTGTGTGCGTCTCGCGTTTATTGTTCTACTTTTGTGTCCGTTTCTGTAAACACTGTTTTTTTTGCTTTCATATTTCTAAGCAATATTTCTAGGAATAATTTTCTATATAATGGACTTGTGGGTTTAAAATCTTATATTATCTATTTCCAATATGGTATTTTGAAAATTTTGTTCATTTATAGCCAGGGCATTTAATACAAAAACTTGATTTCTATCTCTACTATTTAGATTCAAATTTGATTCATTTATAAGTGTTGTTCTAATTTTTTTTGTTACACAAAAATATCACTTTACAATTTCAATGTAAATTATATTTATTTTTTTGAAAATTAATTGCAAATTATATCGATTCTATAAATAATTTTATTTATCTATATATTATAAATGTAATAAATAACAACTTAAATATATTTCTCTCATTTTTTTTAATTCGTGTGAAAAGTGTCAAAGCTAGACTTATATAGAAACAAGAGAAGGAGGGAGTAAAATGTAGAGATAGAGACGCTTGATAAATTTTGTTCATTTATAAATGCTTGTTTTCTTCCAACTTTTTATAAATACAACTCGATCATCAGATCATAGCCAGAAAATATTGATTCCTCTAAATTCTTTATTGTTGATCGAGTTTGAAATTTATATCTTCTGCAAAGCTAAGTAAAATAAACTTTGAGAGATCATACACTATATCATCATCTCGTCAAGAACATATTAGTGAACGAGAAAAAGATTTCGTTCACAAATCGATGACAAGAAGATATACTACAACTCGATAAACAAGAAACAGAAAAATATATTCAGGAGAAACATTGCCAAAGATTCCGAAATTGCCCGGTCTGGGAGAAATATACAATGGACCCTGTGTACTGGTTGTCAGGATCTACGTTTTCAAGTAGGTCAACATCTCGATCTCTCCTCTCGTCCGAGTATTCATCAAGTCTTCTTACTGTTATGCCCTATAGTAGCTATCGTCGATCCCTTATAATGGTTTAGGACAAGATTAGAAGAAGACATAATCATAATCATCATTAAACTACTAACCGGAAGATCTTTGTCTTGAGATATAAGCTTGTGTTTGCTCTTGTTGTTAGCCATGCAAGCTTTCGGAGATGAGAGATGACGATTGTGAAAGGTATAGGAAGAAGATTATATAGAAAATTTAGGTGACACGCGCGAGTATGTGAAACTTGACAAAGAGTTATTGCAAAGTGGTGATACATGTATGCATTCTTTTTGTGTTCAAAAAAAAAGTATGCATTCTTTTACACCAAAAAAGTATGCATTCTTAATAAGTATAATCAACTCTAGAATAGTATATAGTTCAAGTGAGATCTATTGACGTTATTTAAAAATAATAATAATCTGCAATATATTTCAACAAATCGAATAACTAATGGAATATTCCTTTGGTGATGCTTATGGTTAGGTCGATTATATACATTACCGTTTTGTTATGTTTACACATACTGCATGTATGATTTATCTCTGAGTTGTTTGTGTTTATATGGTATATAAGTCTATATACAAACTATATATACAAACACACCAAGAGACACACACGTAGATACCATACCTATATACACAAACATAAACATACATATACATTTTTACTTGCATGCATATATATCAATGGATGTATAGTTCCTGGTGGAGAAAGTGAAAGAGAAAGGATCTTCCAAGGGATATGCGGCGACCAACTTCAATACATGCAATGACTACTTTTACTTTATACTTTTCCTTGCCCTTTATCTTTTTCCTCTTCTTCTGCATCACTTATCAATAGTTCAATACCTCTGTTTCTATAAACCAGGGGTGTCAATTCGGACCAACCCAAATCCGTTAAACCAGTAAATATTTAAATTTGGTTCGGCCCAGAAATATTTTGGGCCTAAAGTTCAAAATCCGGCCTGGTTCTTATAAGGTTATAGGGTTTTCGGACTTTGGTTTTTTTAAAAATAATTTGTCATTATCACTTTTATCGTTTTAATACATTTAAATTTTCATCAAAAATTAGTTTTAACATTTTGTTTTAAAATATAAAGTGGATTTAAACTTTTCTTTTTTTATCAAATATTTTTTCGTATACTTTAGAAACATATTATAAACTAGCCAAATTTAATAAGATTTAAATAATCAAATATAAATTTAAACTAAACATATAAGAGAACAAAATTTATGATAAACATATCAAATGTTTTAGACTTTGTATGTTGAAAAAATATGTTATAAAAAGAAGATATATTTTGCAGAATTTAGGATGTGTGACATTTGTAATGATCAAACAATAAGATGCATTGACAATTTTCATATTTGTTTTATTAAATTTGGATAAAAATATTAAAATAATATATTAATATATTAATAGTGATTTTGATTGGAAGAAAGATAATATTTAAAGTGAAGTATAAAGTTTTGGGTTTTCGGACCGGTTCTATCCTGAACTGACTTAGATTTAAAATGTCTAAAGTCCAAATAGATTTAACCCTAAAGATGAGTTTTTATGCTTAAATCAGAACCTGGTAATTTTTATAGTCAGGTGGCCTATGACCGCGAATTTCGACCCTAATTGATATGTATATCGTAGACGCACACAAGATCGTACTTAGTGCTACATACAAATATTCTACTCTGATGGATCTTATTAATTTGACACACTTAATTATTAGTGGTGGCCGTTAGGTAAACACGCCTCATGAACAAGAGCTTGTGGCCCATTGATTTATTAGAGTGGATAAATAATTCGACGTGGTTCAAAGCTGTGGATCCAATTCCAACATCTACTAAATCATTGTGGTTTTCTCCTATTCAGTGTAAACGCCTCAAATGGCAAGAAGTGATGTTTATATTAACAATTAGGGTTAGGCATGTGACCTGTCGGCCCATGCTATGTATATACACTTGTAAATCATGCTTCATTTTATCATTTCTATGTTCTACGCAAATGATTTGGGAAATGAATCCATAATCCGTTTTTCTTATTTTCTTCACTATTTGTTTTCTGGCTATCTTCTTTCAGAAAATGGTTTTCCATTTATTAATTAATAGGCTGTTATCCACCGAAAGAGTTAGGTTCAATCAAATAGGTGGACATTTTATCTGTTAAATTTGACTTGTTTTGTTATTCGTTTGGATTCGATCCAAAAAATCTGGTTATCCTTAAATCTCTAAATCAAAATAAATATTAAAACTTAATATCCGTTAAAATAAATAAATTACAAGTACTAAAAAATTTAGAAGCGGATATCTGATCCGCTCGAACTTATATACATATAAATGTATAATCTTATATAATTATTATTTTAATGTATAATTTTATTAATTTGTTTATAAAATTACATATAAAATATAAAATTAAGAAAAATATAAAATCTTTATAAAAAACTGCAACTAAAAAATTTATTTGAGGTATTTTAGTAACTCAACTGGAATGTTGAAGCTACTGGATAAAGTCCTACTCTTTTATTTAGAGTCTAGACAACTTCGGATGGTTCTTTTCTAAAATTATTAATTTCAAAAATTCATACAACATATAATTTCATTAATTTTATTTTATCTTTTATATTATGTAATTTTTTTTAAAAAAATTATATAATATTTTGTAGATTAACTTGTATAGAACAAGTAGATAAAATATCAGTGAATATTCGTAATTATCCATAAATTTTTCAGATATCTGAAAATCAGATATCCGTATTTTTCTTAAGCAAAACAAATCAAAAAATTAGATATCTTTAAATTACAAAGCAAATCATAAGTACCAAAAAATATGGTACTATTCGATCTCTGCACACTGCAATTTTCTTAATATTAGAAAGGGAAAGGAACTTATTTTGAAATGCCAGTTACAAAAAAAAGGAACTTATTTTGGGAATTGAATCGATTAAATCCTTTTTCTTATTTTGTTTAGAAATTTGTCGCCATATCTTTCCTTTACATATTTCAGGTAAGGAATAAAGGCTTCCAACAATGCAAAGGAAATAACAAAAGCACAACGATGTTTCACAAAAAAAAAAAAGCACAGCGATGTTAACTAAAGTGAGTGGAAGTTTATCTGTATCTTTTTACCAAAAAAGAAAAGTTCCTCTCTCTCTTCACGAAAGAAAATACTATTTTATTTTTTCTAAGCTGTCGGATACACTGATGAGTGATGACTAAAAATCTCAAATCTTTTTTCTTCCTGTTCTGTTAAAGAACTGTAATAATTACATATGCATTATATTTTTTCTGAATATCACATATACATTTGGTTATTAAGTAAACTAACCAAGTTTGTTTTTTTCTGGATTAATCAGGAGGTGATCTAGTGGAAGTGACCAACCGACTAATCCCCTTAGCTCGGAAACAGTCTGAGTTTGTATCTTTAAAAGACCTAAATCATTTTGTAGTCAGTACAAATCGAACCCGAGTCCGTATTGGGGCTGAAGTTTCCTTAATACCACTAGACCAACTTGGGATGGTTAACCAAGTTTGTTTCAAAAATAGAAAAAAGTAAACTAACCCAGTACACAGATTTTCGTTTTTTCGTGTGTCTCAAATTCTCAATTATGAAATTGATTCGGATCGTTTATTGACTTAGATTTTCTATAAATACATAACTAGTTAAGTACATATATATACACGACCAAATTTACAGGTAAATCGGAAAGAAAAATGATATTATTTGATAGTTATAATCATCCAAATTCTAGCGACAACATTACAAGAAGAAGCAAAGAATTAAAAAAAATAAACTAAAGAAAAACAAGCAAAAAGTACGAATCTTCCAGCTTCTAAGATTTCTTGATTTATTCACAAGCAATGCCAATAGTTTTGGGACTAATCCTTACACAAAGGCAAAGAATCTAACTTCAGTGGTAGTCCCTTATATAAATGTATCAAAGAATAGCAACACAATCAAATTAATCTTTGCTCCTATCTTTTCCTACCAATTAACTAGAAACCAGTTATATACATCTCCATCAAAACCCTCTCTAGCAATGGCTCCTCAAAACCAACAGCCTAGGCGAACGCAACCGCAACCGCTGCCAGGTAGGGGTTTGAACCCCGTCCTATGCATCATCTTTGCTCTTGTCCTCCTAGGACTCCTTGTGGGTCTCGCTATATTGATCACATACCTCACCCTCAGGCCAAAGAAACTCGTCTATACGGTAGAAGCCGCCTCGGTCCAAGATTTTGCCATAGCCAAGGACGATCACATTAGCGCCAAATTCAACTATGTGATCAAATCATACAACCCGGAGAAACATGTCTCCGTGAGATATCACTCCATGCGCATCTCCACGGCTCACCATAACCAGTCAGTGGCTCACAAGGAGATCCCTGCCTTCAAGCAGCGTCCTAAGAACGATACAAGGATTGAGACACAGCTTGTGTCCCACAACGTCGCATTGTCTAAGTTTAATGCTAAGGACTTGAGGGCTGAAACGACCAAAGGGCTGATCGAAATGGAAGTCTATATAACGGCTAGAGTGAGTTACAAGACGTGGATTTTTCGGTCAAGGAGACGTACGTTGAAGGCTGTATGTACGCCAATAATGATCAACGTTACGGCGAACTCGTTGGATGGATTTCAGAGAGTTTTATGCAAAACTCGTCTTTAGTTTGGATTATTTATCAACTTGAAATGGTTCGATTTGTGTGCATCAATACGTTTATAAGTTAATTTGCCATGTGTCCTTGATTGATTGTGTGTATGTGTGTGTTTCTTTTGAAGTTCTTTGTTTTTTTTGTTCTTTTGTATGCATTCACTTATCCATTTTTATCTTCTCATTATTATTCTTTTTATATGATAAAATGTTTTATATTTGTATATATCAAATTAAGTTTTATTTATGTATGTATCTAGTGAGAAGTTTCTTACAATTCAACAACCCTCCTAGCAAATTTTAATATATATTTTTCCAGCTGCAAATTTTTTAGTTATACTCAATAAAATGCAAAAATATTGAACAGAAAATTAAAATAGTTTTATAGTAATTCATCTACAACTTTCTAAAACAATAAACACCTGAGATTGCATGCAGAACTAGCTAGTAACAGATACAATTCGATGGAACCTCTTAAATAAGCAGAGAGGTAAAACAAACATAAAGTAACCTTGTCTTGGCGATTAGTCACAAATATCTAAATATGCACTGTTAGTTATTTTGTGCAGTGGATCTAACCATTCACCGAATAAAACAAAACAAAATAATTAACCGCACGTTCGACTATGTTTAGCAGAGTAAACGCGTTCGTTTATAAAAAAAGATAACATCAACTTTTCTGTTTATTTTGTAATTTTCTGGAGACTGTAAATATTTTCTCTCGATTTTCTTCTTCTCCGGCAAGAAGAAGAAGAAGAAATGGATTTCGGCAACACTACCTTTTGGGACGAGATAACGTCGCATGGATATAGCATTACTGAAGATGGGACCACGTTCTGCGAGAAACAACCTATTATTGTGAACTCTATTGGCGTGTGGGAGAAGTTTCTACTACCAAGTCGTGTAGGGATGGTGATATGGGAATATAGTCTTCCCCAACTCGAGGCCGTAATCGTCATAGTACTCTGCTTATGGAATTTTATTTATTTCTTGCTAAAGAAGATACGTCTTCCCGTTCCAAGAATCACCTCCATGATGCTTGTAAGAAAGAGCCTTTCTTTTCTTTTAGATAATTTTTTTTTCACTAATCCCCGAGATCTCCTAATAAAATTGTCTGGTAATAAAGTTAAATGAAATGTTTTATGTTTTGTTGAAGGCCGGGGCAGCCTTGAGCCAGACGAGTCTTTTGCCTAATGACTGGTTGGTCCAACGCATATTTTTCCCGGATGATCTTAGGCCAAAAGTTCCCGATACGCTCGGTGCGTTTGCCTTTGTGTTCTATTGGTTCCTCGAAGGTGTTAAAATTGATGTTGGGGTGATTAGGAGGACAGGTTCGAAAGCGGTTATTACCGGAATCGTTACTGTTCTTTTCCCTATTTTCACGGCTAACATAGTGTTCGGGTCGCTGAGAGAAACTGGGGGTAAGAACTTGACAGGAGTTGAGTACAGAACAATGATTTTCATGCAGAGTATCTCGGCCTTTACGGGTATCTCAAGGCTAATAAGAGATCTAAAGATCGACCACTCAGAGTTCGGAAGGATCGTTCTCTCGACAGCCATGGTGGCTGATGCAACTGGCGTTTGTATTAACATAGTTGCCATATTTGCCTGGTCGGACTGGAGGGTCTCCTCCTTCCAAGGCATAGGAGTTCTTGGATATGTTATGGTGCTGGTTTGGATATTTAGACCGTTGATGTTGTTGGTTGTCAAACATACACCGGAAGAGAGACCCGTGAAGGAGTATTTTATCTACATCATCATCATTTTATCTTTCTTTTCTTTCCAGTATTTGAAGATGCTTCACTTTTTTCCCGCTATTGGGCCTTTCCTTTTGGGGTTGTGTGTGCCACACGGTCCTCCTTTAGGGTCTGCATTGGTACAAAAGTTTGAAAGCTTTAATACTGGGATCCTTTTGCCACTTTTCTTGTTCTTCCCAATGCTGCAAATCGATGGTCCTTGGTTAGTTGAAGAGGTCAAGAAGCTGAGGCATTACGATGGTCAGATGTATGAAGCCTTGACCATCATCGTCGTCGTCTCTGCCTCCAAGATTTTCTTCACAACTATTCCTCCACTGCTAGCTAAAATGCCTTTGACTGACTCTTTCGTTATGTCACTCATTCTCAGCAACAAAGGGTTCGTTGAGATGTGTTATTTTATGTACGCCGTTGAAAAGCAAGTGAGTACTAGTATATATATATATATATTTTTGTTTATATCCAAGAAAATTCAATCTTCTAACTCTTTTTAAAAACAAAAATTCCAATAGTTAAGCGTTATATTGTGTTTGATTTACAGACTCTTCAAGCGAAGTCGTTCACGACAGTGGCTCTAATGATTCTATTCAGCTCTACGGTATTACCAGTGGTGATACATTACCTATACGATGGGTCGAAACGTTTCATATGTTTCCAGAAGAGGAATCTAATGAGCTTGAAGCTTGGATCAGAGATGAAGATTCTAATGTGCATTCACAAATCAGACCACATCGCGGGAGTGATCAACTTTCTAGAACAATATTTCCCTCTAGAAGATTCCACGCTTAATTGCTACGTGCTCAATCTCATCGAGCTTGTTGGTTTGGACAATCCACTCTTTATCTCCCACCAAATGCAAAAGGCTGAGCCGGGACACAGGTCATATTCCACCAACGTTCTCATCGCTTTTGACACGTTCAAACATTACTGGAAATCAATATCGGTGGAATTGTTCACATCCATCTCGAACCCTAAGTACATGCACCAAGAGATTTACTCGCTTGCTCTCGACAAACAAGCTTCTTTTATTATGCTCCCTTTCCACAAAATATGGTCACTCGACCAGACAACTGTGGTCTCAGACGACGTGATACGTAGGAAAGTTAACATCAATGTCTTGAGTCAAGCGCCTTGCTCTGTGGGGGTCTTAGTCCATCGCCAAAAGATAGTGTCTGCGCAAAAGCGCAAACCCATTTTTAAGGTATATATATCGAAACTTTGGTTGTTTGCAAACGTCAGTTTTTTGTTTTCGTTTGCCTTTGTTAGGGTCGGTCTTGGGCACATCTCTATAAAATAATCGTCTTGACCTCCAAATTTTAGAGAGTATAGGTCCCAAATCGTAGAAATATTTTTTTTGACTCTAGGTTCACCAACCAATAGTGTTTGAGTATTTGATATTTGATATCTTTTAAAAAAAGAAACAAAATTTAATTTCCAAACTATATTATATTTTTAAAATAACAAATATAAATACATAAAAAATAGTAATAATTACAAAAATAAATAAATTAATATTATTAAGCTTTTAGTAAAATACTAAACCCTATACCCTAAATCCTAAACCCTAAAATCTTAGGTAAATCCTAAACCCAAAAATTTACCTAAGCTTTTTGATAATCGTAAACCCTAAATCACAAATATTAAAAACTAAATCATAATAACACTAAACCCTAAATCCTAATCACTAAACCCTAAACCCTTGGGTAAACTCCGAACCCTTGGATAAATCATAAACTCAAACATTATATATTGGTCGGTGAACCTACAGGTTCATGAATTATCCAAGAGTTCGAGGTTTACCCAAGGGTTTAGGGTTTAGTGATTAGAATTTAGGGTTTAGGGTTTAGTATTTTTATGATTTAGTTTTTAATATTTATGATTTAGGGTTTAGGATTTATCAAAAGGCTTAGGGTTTACCTAAAATTTTTTGGTTTAGGATTTAGGACATAGGTTTTAGGATTTAGGGTATAGGATTTAGTATTTTAGTGAAGACTTAATAATATTAATTTATTTATTTTTTGTAACTATTACTATTTTTATGTATTTTTTATTTATTTTAATCTAATTTGGAAATTCAATTATGTTTCCTTTTCTAAAAGATATCAAATATTAAATACTCAAACACTATTGGTTGGTGAACCTAGAGGTTCACCCTAGGGGGTGAACCCAAGAATAAGTCTTTTTTTTTAGTTGAATAATTTTTACATGTTTACTGCTTCCTAAATTTCAGCTTCCCCTGCGTTTGTTTTTTTATTTGGAAAAAAAAAACACATCTTCATTTCCCGCTTATAAAAAACAAACGCAGATATAAACCAAAAGATCAAAATAATAATTGAACATTTTTATTTGAAAAAAACTAGACATTTACACAATCATCTTGAATTTGTCTAAAACCAGGTATGCGCAATTTTTGTGGGCGGGAAAGACGACAGAGAAGCCTTGGCGATAGGGAAGCACATGATGAGGAACCAGAAAGTGAGACTAACCGTGTTGAAGCTAATCCCAGGGACAACGGTCGGTATGACCACAGGTTGGGATCAGATGCTTGACACGGGAGAGCTTAAGGAGACATTGAGGAACAATAATACACCTTTGGAAGGAGAACAGAACTTTGTGGAATATCTGGAGGAGACAGTAGACGACGGTTCCGACACATCAAGAATCCTTCTCTCAATCGCTAGTACTTTTGATTTATTCGTGGTGGGTAGGAGCAGCGGAATGGGGACCGATGTAACGCGAGCACTGGTTGAATGGACGGAGTTTGATGAGTTAGGTGTCATTGGAGATTTGTTGGTGTCGTCAGATTTTCCCCAAAGAGGGTCGGTGTTGGTGGTGCAACAACAACAGAATGTAGCTTGTAGATAATTGTATTACATTTATAAGAAGATATCAAAACAGAAATACACTTCTCATACATGATACATTTGTAGCCACAAAATTTCCAAAATAAAGCAAAATTAAGTGACAATTCGTCTCCATTTGCCTTGTGGCAAGTGTGTAGTGTGAAAATGTGTTCTTTTAGAGCACTTCAAACAAAGGTTTTAGGAGGAGTTCTAAAGATTTTAAAAAATTAAAAAAAAAAATAGGAGAAAGAGTGTGTAAAAATTCTTACTTTGTGGGTTTTAAAAACCTATTAATATACTCAAAAGACATTTGTCAATTCATTAAGAAGTATAAGTGATTTAATTGGTTTTAACAACATAAAAAATAAATGACTAATTATTATATTAATTTTTTTTTTAAAAAAAAAAACTTACATAGTTTCTTACTTATGGAGGTGCTCTACAATTAAAAACAACTATACAAATATAAATTAAAACTACTTTTTGAGATTTTGGGTATCATACTTGTAAATATCCATTATTAATTCATAATGGAATTGTCTAAAACACACACACACACATATATATTGGCTGTAACTGGGTCAATACAATTTAGAATTAGAATATGTGAAATGGGTCATTCTATTAATTTCACAGATTTATTTATCATTTGCTGTGAATGAAATGAAACGATCTTTCTACCAATTCTAAAAATAATTAGATAAAAACAAAGAAAATAATTCCATAACAAATTTGTTCATGAATGAATAGAATGAATTTCATTCTAATTTTTTGCAGTATTCTATTTTTATCATTCCATTTTTTTTTCCATTAATTCCATTTTAGTTTACCAATTGCACCCATTAAAAGAAACATGGGATGAAGAGCAATGTAGCTACAAATAGCATAGAAAACAAAATAAGCATGCATGGCTAATTGTTAAGTGAGAATTGAGAGATACGTCTATTGTTTGCAGGTAATTCAAGTTTAGTCATTTTCCTAACTCTAAATTTATTACAAACTTTTCTTCTAGACTTCTCCTCAATTGAACTACAAACCCTAAACCATTCCACAAGATCTAGTTCCTAAAGCTAATCTTTGCCAATTCTCATTTTATCTCCCTAAAATGGATCAACGTGTACAGATGGATTACTGGGACGTTGCATGGCGAGGCTACAAGGAAGACAAGAACACGTCTCTATTCTGCGAGACACATCCTTTCACGTTAAACTCGCACGGTGTATGGGAGAGATTAAATTACAAGTCACGAGGAATGAGCTTCTGGGAATATCCGCTACCTAATCTCGAGATCATAATATTGTCTACTTTTGTTCTTTGGCGTCTCTTCGAATTCTCATGCAACAAAATCGGTCTTCGAGTACCTAGATTCACTCATATGATGATTGTGAGTTTCTTATCCAAATATACCTCCCACATGTTTTTCATTTCAACAAATTACAATGCATTTCTAAAAAATGAAATTTCTTGTCGTTGAAGGCAGGGGTGATCTTAGGCAAAACTTGTCACTTAAGCAACACCTCTTGGCTCCATAACATATATTCAGGGGTGGTCCTGAGCATAGCGAGGTGAAACATCCGCTTAGGGCCCCCAAATTTTTTACAAAAATTAGTATGGAAAAAGGCCCCCGATTTGCAAAATTTTTTTTTTTTGAAAATTCCTTACTAAATTGTTTAGGGTCTCCACCATATCAGGGACGCCCCTGCATATATTTCCCTGATGATAGCCGACCAAAGATCGCGGAGACACTGGGGGCTTTCGGGTTCCTTTTATATTGGTTCCTGAAAGGTGTCACAATGGATGCTGGAACTGGATTGAAGATGGGGAAAAAAGCTAGTGTGATTGGGTTCACTACAATGTTCGTACCCTTGATATGTGGCAACATCATGTTTAGATTGAGAAAACGAAGAGGCAATGTAACCTTGCTGACGATGGAATACAGGTTGCTCATGTTCTTGCAAAGCATATCCGCATTCACAAGCATTGACACACTCCTAAGAGACCTCAAGATCAAACACTCGGAGTTTGGACGGATAGCACTTTCGGGTGCCATGGTGAGTGACATGTTGGCTTTTGTTACAACGTTTTTGAATGCCATGCACTGGGAAGGATATGACGGATTGGTCCAAACCATATTTAGCTGCTTCTTTTTTGCCTTTCTGGTATATGTGGTGAGGCCAGCTATGTACTGGGTGATCAAGCAGACTCCAGAAGGGAGGCCGGTCAAGGATATTTATATCTACTTGATTTTGGCGCTCGCTTTCTTCTCATTCCAATATTTTAAGATGATTGGTCTTTTTGGACCCGCAGGATCGTTTGTTCTTGGCTTGGCTGTTCCCCATGGATATCCTTTAGGTTCAACTTTTGTTCAAAAGTTTGAGAGCTTTAATCTTGGAGTCATCTTTCCTCTCTTTGGATCATTAACCATGATGCAACTGGATCTCCCATGGTTATTTAAAGAGTGTGGAAATCTTGTACGGATGGAGGGCCAGCTATATGAGGCCGTTTCCCTTATTCTTTTTGTGACTATCACAAAATTCATTGCTTCCACCATAGCTGCGTATGCTTTTAAAATGCCATTAAGAGACTCTTTTGCTCTAGCTCTTGTTTATAATAACAAGGGGGTTTTCGAGCTCTCCTACTTCGCGTATGCTGTTGAAATAAAGGTACCATTCATTCTATATATATGAAGATTTTTTTTGTTCACCAATATATATGAAGATTATATATATGGTTAACTTCTTTTGTTAACATCACACATATTAAGTTATTGAACATCTTTGACAGAAAGTAACACCAGAAGTTTTCACAATCATAGCTACATTCATCTTCTTAAACTCGTTCTTCATACCAATGGCCTTGGAGCTCGTCCATGACCCAACCGAAAGATTCAAATGCTACCAAAAAAGGAATATGGTAATTTTGAAAGACGGTGCAGAGCTCCAATCTCTTGTGTGCATCTACAAACCTGATCACATAACTTCTATGATCAGCCTTTCAGGAGCTTTCAACCCATCAGAAGATTCTCCAATGGCATGCAATGTACTCCACCTCATCGAACTTATGGGTCAAGCAAGTCCTATGTTCATTTCCCACCAGTTGCAACAACCAGAGCCCGGAAGTATTTCTTGTTCCGATAGCGTTATAAGTTCATTCCGTCGCTTCCACAAACAATTCTTTGAATATATATCATTGAATATTTTCACTTCAGTCTCTATATACAAACAGATGCATGAGGATATCTGTTGGCTAGCTCTATCTAGAAGCCTATATCTGATTCTGCTTCCTTTCCACCGTACCTGGTCTGTTGATCGCTCCACGGTTATCTCCAACGATGATAAGCTGAGAATGATCAACATTAACGTCTTAAGACGAGCCCCGTGCTCTGTTGGAATCTTTATCTATCGCAAACCCATCGTGGAACATCATATGACTGAGTATCACAGCAAGGTACTGATATTATCCAAAAAACATGTTCGATTTTTTAATTTAGTTCTAAAAAGCCCTATCTATCATTTTTGCCTAGCTATGTGGAGATATTAGGCCAAAATTTTATAAAACAAGATACTTTCATTTTAAGAAGAAATACTTTTGGAGGTGTGTAATGGAAAAAAAAATCAAGTGGAACTTTTTTCTTTCTTTTTTTTTTGAGAAAATGTTAAGTTAATTCAAACAAAAAATGCTGTTTTACACTGTGTTTTTTTAATCAGTTTTTGGGTGTTCGCATGTACAATTTTGTTTGCAATGCACGTGAAAATGAAAAAAAGGCTAGTGTATAACCTTATCAAGCTCTCACCTATGCAGATATGTTTAATTTTTAACGATGGAAAGGACGATAGAGATGTTAGATAAGATACGTTAGTTATAGATAAACATGTATCTGATTTGTGTATATCCAATCCTATAGATAAGGATGGACATCATGTATATATATCAATGCTGTGAATACATAACGCTCCACGGAGACTTACATTATAACATGGTATCAGAAGCTTAACCTAGCCACCAAGCTCTTTGATCCTCTCCGCTTTCTCTTTTTCTCTTCTTTCTTTCTCCATTAAATCTCTCCTTTTCTCTCTATTCTTCGCCATGGCTGCCACATCTTCCTTAACCGATAAGCCTTTTGGCATCTCTCAAATCAAAGCGTATATTCCGATCACGCTTGATATGGCGAAACTTAACTATCAAGTATGGCGAGAAGTCTTTGAAACTCACTGTACAAGTTTCGGTGTTCTCGGACACATTGATGGCTCCTTGTCATCTACTCCTGAAACAGAAAAACAATGGAAAGAACATGATGGCCTAGTGAAGATGTGGATCTATGGAACAATAACTGACTCCATTCTCGATACCATCCTTACCACCAAGTGTACTGCTCGTGATCTATGGTTGAAAATCGAGCATCTCTTCCGAGATAACAAAGAAGCACGAGCCCTACAACTTGAGAACGAGCTACGCACCATTGTCATCGGTGATCTATCGATTCACGACTACTGCACCAAGTTGAAGACACTGTCGGATCTCTTAGCAAACCTGGACTCACCGGTGTCTGATAAGTCCTTGGTTATGCATCTTCTCAACGGGTTGTCGGAGAAGTACGACAACATCATTAACGTCATCAAACACAGAGTGCCATTCCCCAGCTTTCTTGAAACACGTTCGATGCTGTCTATGGAAGAAGATCGTTTGGCTAAACAAGTAAAGCCTAATGTCACTCACAATGACAAAACCTCTGCTCCAGCGCTTCTTTACACCGACTCTGCCTCTCACCAACAGAGATCAAACAATGGCACCAACAACAACAGTTACCACAACAACAATGGCGGCTCGTATCGTGGAAATCGTGGTCGTGGACGTGGGGGTCGCAACAATCGTGGTCGTGGACGCTTCAACTATTGGAACAATCCTATCTACACTCCAAATTGGCAGATTGGACAACCACAATGGCCACAATTCTATCAGCAGTCACCGTTTGTCAATGCTTACCCCATGGGCCAACAACGACCTATTATGAACGCTGGTGCACCAATGCAACCCGGTCTTCTCGGTCCACGTCCAGACGCTAGACAAGCAAATGAAGCCCATTCCATTGTATCGCAACCAACGCTCACTGCGATCCCTGCAAACCTAGCTCATGCGTTCAACACCATGACACTTGAGGATCCTAACAATGCGACGTGGTACTTCGATACTGGAGCTACCAATCACATAGCATCAGATCAAGGTACTCTTCGTTCCTCTGTTAATATAAGTAATTTACCTTCTGTCATGGTTGGAAACGGCTCGTTTGCTCCTGTCACGAAACTTGGTCAGGGAGTTATTCCATCTTTCTCTCGTCCTTTTCATCTTCGTAATGTTCTCGTGTGTCCTTCTATTATCAAGAATTTAATCTCTGTTCGCAAATTTGTGACTGATAATTTTTGCTCACTTGAATTTGATCCCTTTGGTTTTTCTATTAAGGATCTTCGCAATCGGACAACTATGCTCCGATGCAATAGTCAAGGACCGCTCTACCCTATCAAACCATCTTCACAGTCTCCTCTTGCTTTGCTTTCTTCTCATCATAACTCTTCTCTCTGGCATCGAAGATTAGGTCATCCAAGTGACCAAAGTCTTCAACGTATTCTTTCTTCGCTTTCTCTTAATTTCAAAAAGACTGACTTGACAAGTTTGTGTCAAGCATGTCAACTTGGTAAACATACCAGACTTCCTTTCTTTACATCTAATAACAGTGTTTCTCACCCTTTTGAGATTATTCATTCAGACATTTGGACTTCACCTGTCCTAAGTGTTAGTGGTTTCAAATATTATCTCCTTTTTCTTGATCAATACTCTCACTTTGTCTGGATTTATCCTCTTCATCGCAAAAGCGATACCTTTTCCAAGTATGTTCATTTTACTAGATATGTGCAGACTCAATTCAACTGCACAATCAAAGCTTTACAATGTGATAACGGTGGGGAGTATGATAATAAGGCATTTAAAGACTTCTTTGCGACGCAAGGCACCACATTTCGGTTCTCATGCCCATATACATCTCAACAAAACGGCCGCGCAGAAAGGATGCTTCGCACCATCAACAATCTTGTTCGCACAATGATCCATCAAGCCTCTTTGCCACACTCATTTTGGGTCGAAGCTCTTCACACTGCAGTTCACCTTCTCAACCTGCTACCATCCTCTGCCATCAACAACGAAGTACCAATCACGAAGCTGTTCAATATAGCACCTCGATACACGCATCTCCGAACATTTGGGTGCCTCTGCTATCCCAACCTGCTCAAAACCAGTGCTCACAAGCTTGCGCCACGGTCCACTCCATGCATCTTCCTTGGCTACCCTACTGATCACCGTGGTTACAGATGCCTCGACTTGAACACTCGCAAAATCATACTCTCCCGCCATGTCACGTTTGATGAAAACACTTTTCCTTTTCCCACCAGTTCCGCTCCTTCAGTAAGTCCTCCTCTTATTCCTTTACCTCCTCCACCTATTATGAAAACCACCTCTGCTCCTCCAATCATTCCTTTGGCTGCTCTTCCTTCTCAGTCAAGTCATCCCATGACTACTCGCAGTAAAAGTGGTATCTTTAAACCACGAACTCCGTTATGTCTTCACACGGACGTAACTATATCTCCTCTACCTTCTTCTCACGTGCAGGCTGCTAAGGATCCGAACTGGAATCCTTCCATGACAGAGGAGTATAATGCTCATATTAAACGTGGAACGTGGAAACTCGTACCACGGCCTGTTGCTACTAATATTATTCGCTCTATGTGGCTTTACAGGCACAAGTTCAATGCCGACGGAACTATAAGTCGTCACAAGTCTCGCCTGGTAGCAAATGGGAAGTCACAACAACCTGGCATCGATTGCAACGAAACGTTCAGTCCTGTTGTCAAACCAGCAACCATCAGAACAGTGCTCAACGTTGCGACTGCACGCGACTGGCCCCTTCACCAGCTTGACGTCAAGAACGCCTTCCTCCATGGTGACCTTGAAGAAACAGTCTACATGCATCAACCTCCGGGCTTTGTTGATCCCACAAAACCTGATCACGTGTGTCTCCTTCAGAGAGCTATTTACGGACTCAAACAGGCTCCTAGAACCTGGAACACCAGATTTGCCACTGCCGCAAAGAAAATTGGCTTCATTCAAAGCAAGTCCGATGCCTCTCTGTTTATCCTCTGTAGTCAATCAGAGATAGCATATCTCTTATTGTACGTTGACGACATTGTGCTCACGGCCTCAACACAGAGTCTTCTTAATCGGATCATCACAGCTCTCAAGACTGAGTTTGATATGACTGATATGGGCAATCTTCATCATTTTCTTGGCATTTCTGTGCAGCGTGATGCTCAAGGCCTGTTTCTCCAACAACAAAACTATGCCGCTGACATTCTCCATCGTGCTGGTATGACCGACTGCAACCCATGTCTAACCCCTGCAGATACAAAGACCAAACTTGCAGCTGACGATAGCCCACGAGTGTCTGATCCTTCATTGTATCGTAGCCTTGCTGGCGCCTTGCAATACCTCACATTCACTCGACCCGACATAGCATTTGCCGTCCAACAAGTTTGCTTGTTCATGCATGATCCACGAGAAGCGCATCTCAATGCCCTCAAGCGTATACTCAGATATGTGAAAGGCACCATTTCTCATGGTCTGCGGTTGTACAAGTCAACTACAACGAGTCTTGTTGCATACTCTGACGCTGACTGGGCTGGCTGCCCATCCACTCGACGCTCCACTTCCGGCTACTGTGTGTTCCTTGGTGATAACCTGATCTCGTGGTCTTCTAAACGTCAGGATGTTGTCTCGCGCTCAAGTGCCGAAGCTGAATATCGTGGTGTTGCAAATGCAGTATCTGAAGCCACTTGGTTACGAAAGCTCTTACTAGAAATGAAGATTCCAATACCACGAGCTACCATTGTCTTTTGTGATAATATCTCAGCTATCTACATGTCTTCTAATCCAGTACAACATCAACGGACCAAACATGTTGAGATAGACATTCATTTCGTCAGGGAAAAAGTGGCGACTGGTGAGGTTCGTGTTCTTCATGTACCCTCTGCACGACAGTTTGCTGACATCTTCACAAAAGGACTGTCTTCACCATTGTTCTTGGACTTTCGGGACAGTCTAAGCGTTCGAGCATCTGCCGCTTCGACTGTGGGGGAGTGTTAGATAAGATACGTTAGTTATAGATAAACATGTATCTGATTTGTGTATATCCAATCCTATAGATAAGGATGGACATCATGTATATATATCAATGCTGTGAATACATAACGCTCCACGGAGACTTACATTATAACAAGAGAGGCTTTGGCGGTAACTAATCGAATGAGACTGACAGAGAAACGGATAAGCTTGACTATCATAAGATTCATTCCAAAAATTTCTGAAAAAGAGAATTTGGGGGAGACCTTCGAAATGGTTAGCCTGAAGGAGGCCGTGGCTAACATTATTGGGTTCGACGACAAAGAAAATGATGAATATGTGACTTATATTGATAGAGCGATTTCCGATGGATCTGAGACTTCCAAAATCTTGCGATCCATGGGCAATGATTATGACTTGTTCGTAGTCGGGAGAAGCAGCGGAGTAGGCACTGAGGCTACAAATGGAATTAGTGAATGGGTAGAGTTCGATGAATTGGGACCCCTTGGAGATTTATTAGCATCACATGAGTTTCCATCTAGAGCGTCAGTGTTGGTTGTACAAAAACAAGAATACATTCATAGTGCCAAAAGCAAAAGAGGGTTATCTAAGTGATGCATGTGAGATATGTTCACTGCTCAGCTCTTTGATTTTTGTTTGTCATAAAAATAGTTTAGGATGAAGTTATGGATTCAATTTTCTTCTGAATATGATATATTGGTGTATATATTCCGGTTAAGTGATTTGGTTAGTTAGTTGATTTAAAACTCTACATGTATAGCTAACTATATATACTTGTAAATCATCATTTTAGTAAATATGTTATATTTGAGAAATTGCCAAATATACCACTTTCATGATACCACTTTTCATTTCTACCTTAACCAACTTTACTATTAAAATTTTAGTAGGCAAATTACTTTTATATCTCTAACTAATAAAGCTTAAAACTATTTTTTTTCTTCTCCAACATCTCACAATTACTTTTATCTCATCATCTCAGATTCAAATCGGAGTTGAGGAATTATCTGGCGGTGACGAAAAAAAGATCCGAAAACGCTGAAGATTTTTACGGCGAGATCAACGAGATCCGATGAAATTACAAAGAGATCCGACGACGACGAGGAACTCAAACGAACAAGTCGACATTTCGGTGATGACGACTTCTCTCTTATTCTAACGAGTATTCCAGCAAGTTCAGTTGGAATCAGTTCCATCGATTCACATACGAGATGAAGGTGGTTCAACTACTAGGATGGAATCGACTGATTATATTGCAGAGATGGAGACAAAAGAGCTGGCCGCAAAGAAAGAGTCAACGGATTCGATTACTGAATTGATTCAGACCAAGAGGTTGACGAGCATTCTGTTCATCGCCATGAGAAGTTAGAAACAGAGGTACCAATCTCTCTTTTGGAACCAAGCCATAAGATAGATGAAATGGAGTCTGTTTTGATTGAGAACGGTGGCTCTACACTTCTAGTCAATGATTCACATTATGATTAAGCTGGTGGTATTTGGAGTGTGCCAAGGTTGAACAACCATACATTTTGGATATGGATGTGGTGGAAAAGTTGACTAAAAAGTCAGTAGAAGCTGTTGATGTAGTTGCACACAAGTTGTTTGATATATTGTTCATGAGCCTTTCGTACGATAAAATAAAGGAAATGTCGGAAGAATTGGAATTTCAAATACAAGGAGATAATGTTTGCGAGAGGAAGGAAAAAGCAGCCACATGTTCAGAAGAAGAAGCTACTCAAATCATGGAAATTCAAATTCAAAGCCTTGGTTATCAATTATAGTATCTTCTTATAAAGTATTACTGATTTATAAATTATTTATAAACATTTATAAATTATTTATAAACATTTATAAATTATTTATAAATATTTATAAGTGTTTATGCTACTGATGTTGAAGAGCTTGTTCTCCTGAAATTTTCCAAAACATGGAGGTTTAAGTTGAGAATTAGCTCGTATACTATGGAGAGCAGACAATTTTTTTTTTAAAATGATTTATAAGCCTCTATAAAACGTTATAAGACGTCATAAAATAATTACCTTTTGATATTCTTCAAATTTTTATAAATGCTTTTATAAATCCTTATAAATAACTTTAAATATTCTTATAAAACTAAAGAATACGTGCATGCTTTGTAAAGAGATGATGATACATGGCAGATTCCAAGGTACATGCGGACAGCAAGTAAGGCTCCACCGCTTCATAAATTTTACATATCCTTATAAATTGTTTAATAATCCTTTATAATGGTGTATAAACTTTATAAATTATTTTTATAAATTATTATACAAACCATTATAAATTGTTTTATAAGACTTTCTAAATGGTTATAGACTCTTTTAGTTGATTTATAAACCTATACAACTCTTAAAATACCTCTTATAAATTGAATATAAGCTTTCATAAAGTGTTTATAAACCCCTATTAGTAGTATACATACCTCTTATAAATTATTTATAAACTTTCATAATGTTTTTATAAAAATTTATAAATGGTTTATAGATTCTATAACTTGTTTTATATACCTTTATTAATGTTTTATATACTCTTACAAATAATTTTACATACCTTTATAAGGCTTTGTAAAGAGATGATGATACATGGCAGATTCTGAGGCACATGCGGACAGCAAGCAAGGCTCCACCGCTTCAGAAATTTTACATATCCTTATAAATTGTTTTATAATCTATTATAAGGGTGTATACACTTTATAAATTATTTTTATAAATTCTTATAATTTTTTTTATCAGAATAGATATTTTCGAACAGCTCAAGAAGAACCTCTAAACAATTTTCATACCTTTTATAATTTATTAATTGTTTTATAAACCTTTATAAATGGATTTTACTATTTCATATATCCATATGATTGGTTTTATAAAGCTTTATAAACATACATGAATAGTTTTATTCTGAGAACCAGACTGGCATGACTACCCAAAGTGGGAGCCGCAAGACTTAGCACGTGCTGTCCCATATCTTTCGTTTCAAGGAGTTGATCTTCTCACAGTAAATTAACTGCCTCATGAACTTAGCATATGAATATTGTTGTAACATCGCTCCCTCTGCATAGGCTGAGACTCTTTGTTAAGTCTTATTGAGCTTTCTATGTTTTAACAAATGCAGAAAATGCTCAGGTACAATCCTGCTGAGAGAATTGCAGCAAAAACAGCACTCGATCGCCCTTACTTTAACAGCCTTGACAAGTCCCAGTTCTGAAGTTTCCCTTCAATCCAAGAATACTACTTTATCTTTGAGTTGAGAAGTTTAATTGCTGTATCTTGTTGTCATCGCTAGGTGAAACATCAACATTTGATTTCTGTTGCTTTCCAGACACATTAGTGTTCCATGATTGAATTGGTCTTTTCTATACTGAGTGTAAACAATGTTAAGATTCTCTTAAGATTGCTTCTTTATTTTGTAATCATACAAAACTTGTTGCTCTGCTTTCTCAAGATGTCATCTTCACCATAAGCGAAGAGAAAGAATTTCTAATAATATTATCAAACCCTAAATATTACGTAGAATGATATTAGAATTTAAAAATGATCTATAAACTCTTCTAACTGATTTATAAACTCTTATAAATTGGGTTATGAAGATTATTAAATTCTTATAATCTTTCAAATAAACCCTAATAAATAGATATAAAGACTCTTATAAATAGATTTATAAACACTTATAAATAGATTTATAAACCTTGTAAATTAATTTATAAACACTTATAAGTTCTGGTAAATAGTTTTATAAACCCTTTTAAATAGTTTTATAAACCTTTATAAATAGTTATATAAATATTTATATTTGTTTTATAAACATTTATAAACCGTTTATAGACTTTATAAAGTTCATAAAAGTTCGTCTTCAGATTCTGCCAAACGAAATACTTCAACTTGTGCCTCATCACAGTGGCAATCTGAGGAGTTTCCACCAGGGATCAATACAACTCCCACCGAGCTGTTACAGGCGTTGTTGGAATCAGAGACAGTCTGCTAGCTAAGGTCGCTTACACACTCCTCGCTACAAGTAGTAGTAGTCTCAAGAACAGACTTTGGCGATAAATTCATTGGAGTGGCTTCAAATAGTATCTTTAGCTCTTCAAACGCACTAGTGAAACAAGGAGTTCTTTCTCTTGCATAGATTAACATATATGCATCCTTTGATAGAACACATTCTTCCCTAATTCTCCAGACCTGCGAAAGGAAAATTTGCATTTGTTGATACCCTTTCAGAGAAGTCTACTAAAGAAGTAAAGTGCACAAATCAAAACAAAACCAGTGATCGATAGCTTATATTATTACCTTTACGTCATCAAAATGATGCCATGTCTCAGGAGCTGATTTCATATAAGCTGAGTAATGGCCAAAATGTATACCATTCCCGAGATGCTCCACCATGGCATAGAAATGGGATCTGGATTCACTATCTTGTGAAAGAGAAGAATGAAAGCTCCTCCAACGCCCCAATTTGAAATCGTCTCCAATTCGAGCCTAAGTGAACTCGCCGCCATCGCTTGATCTCATAGCCACCATCGCTCGATCTTGTCGCCGCCGTCGCTCAATCTCGCCGCCGTCGTCGTTCGATCTTGCTGCGTCGTCGCTGATCTAGCCGCCGTCGCCGATCGAGAAGTCGCGTTGCATCGCCGTGATCTGTCGAAAATTTTTCTCGAGAGTGAAAAAGATATGAAATTAGGTTATAATTGTGAGAGGGTTATTTTTGTCTTTTGCCTATTAATGATCTAGGTATTTCTGAAAATGTCTTCCTTCTAAGTGTATATATGAAAAGTGGTACAAAACAAAGTGTAGTTGTGAAATTTTCCCGTTATATTTTGATAACAAACTTCTCCATTCTCTTTTTCAAAGCTAGTTCTTAATATGGTATCAAAGCTAAAATTAAGCTTAATTTTTACTTGATTAATCTTGTTAGAATTCGTTATACATCGATTTCCAAGCTTATATGGTGTATTTGAAGAAGATTCCCCGTCGATCGACCTGTATCACAACCTGTGCTGCTCCGATGGTTTTCCGGCGACACCTGGCCCGGATTACGAGGCTTCTTAAAGATTTTGATCACTTCTTAGATTAGAATATCAAAATCAGAGTACTTTTACTTTATAGAAGGTGTCCCACGTTTCAATTCAAACCAAGAACTGCCAACCATCTTTATCATACATTTGTTTTTACATAAAAAAATATTCTATTAAAACTGAATTAGAACACCCAATAAAATTGATAATAAATAAATTCCTTGAAAAAAAAGTTCTCCTAACTAAAAGATCAGCACCACCTTCATAACAAATGCAGAAAATGCTCAGGTACAATCCTGCTGAGAGAATTGCAGCAAAAACAGCACTCGATCACCCTTACTTTAACAGCCTTGACAAGTCTCAGTTCTGAAGTTTCCCTTCAATCCAAGAATACTACTTTATCTTTGAGTTGAGAAGTTTAATTGCTGTATCTTGTTGTCATCGCTAGGTGAAACATCAACATTTGATTTCTGTTGCTTTCCAGACACATTAGTGTTCCATGATTGAATTGGTCTTTTCTATACTGAGTGTAAACAATGTTAAGATTCTCTTAAGATTGCTTCTTTATTTTGTAATCATACAAAACTTGTTGCTCTGCTTTCTCAAGATGTCATCTTCACCATAAGCGAAGAGAAAGGATTTCTAATAATATTATCAAACCCCAAATATTACGTAGAATGATATTAGAATTTAAAAATGATCTATAAACTCTTCTAACTGATTTATAAACTCTTATAAATTGGGTTATGAAGATTATTAAATTCTTATAATCTTTCAAATAAACCCTAATAAATAGATATAAAGACTCTTATAAATAGATTTATAAACACTTATAAATAGATTTATAAACCTTGTAAATTAATTTATAAACACTTATAAGTTCTTGTAAATAGTTTTATAAACCCTTTTAAATAGTTTTATAAACCTTTATAAATAGTTATATAAATATTTATATTTGTTTTATAAACATTTATAAACCGTTTATAGACTTTATAAAGTTCATAAAAGTTCGTCTTCAGATTCTGCCAAACGAAATACTTCAACTTGTGCCTCATCACAGTGGCAATCTGAGGAGTTTCCACCAGGGATCAATACAACTCCCACCGAGCTGTTACAGGCATTGTTGGAATCAGAGACAGTCTGCTAGCTAAGGTCGCTTACACACTCCTCGCTATAGGTAGTAGTAGTCTCAAGAACAGACTTTGGCGATAAATTCATTGGAGTGGCTTCAAATAGTATCTTCAGCTCTTCAAACGCACTAGTGAAACAAGGAGTTCTTTCTCTTGCATAGATTAACATATATGCATCCTTTGATAGAACACATTCTTCCCTAATTCTCCAGACCTGCGAAAGGAAAATTTGCATTTGTTGATACCCTTTCAGAGAAGTCTACCAAAGAAGTAAAGTGCACAAATCAAAACAAAACCAGTGATCGATAGCTTATATTATTACCTTTACGTCATCAAAATGATGCCATGTCTCAGGAGCTGATTTCATATAAGCTGAGTAATGGCCAAAATGTATACCATTCCCGAGATGCTCCACCATGGCATAGAAATGGGATCTGGATTCACTATCTTGTGAAAGAGAAGAATGAAAGCTCCTCCAATGCCCCAATTTGAAATCGTCTCCAATTCGAGCCTAAGTGAACTCGCCGCCATCGCTTGATCTCATAGCCACCATCGCTCGATCTTGTCGCCGCCGTCGCTCAATCTTGCCGCCGTCGTCGTTCGATCTCGCTGCGTCGTCGCTGATCTAGCTGCCGTCGCCGATCGAGAAGTCGCGTTGCATCGCCGTGATCTGTCGAAGATTTTTCTCGAGAGTGAAAAAGATATGAAATTAGGTTATAATTGTGAGAGGGTTATTTTTGTCTTTTGCCTATTAATGATCTAGGTATTTCTGAAAATGTCTTCCTTCTAAGTGTATATATGAAAAGTGGTACAAAACAAAGTGTAGTTGTGAAATTTTCCCGTTATATTTTGATAACAAACTTCTCCATTCTCTTTTTCAAAGCTGGTTCTTAATATGGTATCAAAGCTAAAATTAAGCTTAATTTTCACTTGATTAATCTTGTTAGAATTCGTTATACATCGATTTCCAAGCTTATATGGTGTATTTGAAAAAGATTCCCCGTCGATCGACCTGTATCACAACCTGTGCTGCTCCGATGGTTTTCCGGTGACACCTGGCCCGGATTACGAGGCTTCTTAAAGATTTTGATCACTTCTTAGATTAGAATATCAAAATCAGACTACTTTTACTTTATAGAAGGTGTCCCACGTTTCAATTCAAACCAAGAACTGCTAACCATCTTTATCATACATTTGTTTTTACATAAAAAATATTCTATTAAAACTGAATTAGAACATCCAATAAAATTGATAATAAATAAATTTCTTGAAAAAAAGTTCTCCTAACTAAAAGATCAGCACCACCTTCATAATATTACTTACAAATTAACCCTTGAAAAACTTTTTTAACCGTAAAACGTAAGGAGTGGCGTTTTTTTCTGAGCCTGCCTGATCGGATGATCCTCTACCAACTATTTCTACAATTACTATAACAATTCAGAAATAGATGATCTTACAATAAAACACGATCCTTTTAACACATATACCGAAATAGAAAAAAACGTTTTAATTAACTTTGTTAGCCGTAACAGGTTAATTTTTAGGTCTAGATGGATAACCATCTCATTTTAGAGCCGTCGGCTAGAGTGTTTATTTAGAGTGTCCTGATTAATGAGACCATGGTTTTTTAAAACAACGCCATAAGAGAGGGAGATAACACATGGACACTAGATTTATCCACAATTTCTGATTATCTTGGAGATATTTACGGGATTTAAGAAACCATTTGACCGGTCTTTTTAGTTCTTCCTTTGACTGGAAAACAAAGAATTTTCGTTGATAAATTTTGTTCCAGATGGATGCACAAGAGGAGACATGGCATAAAGGGATATTGGAGGACCATATGAAAAGAGAAGACATGGGGACAAATAAAAATTGCGATGTAACCCCACATATAATGTTGAACTCACGCGGTGCCTGGGAGCCACTGGCTTCTGGATCTGGAGGAATACCATTCTGGGAGTACCCGCTTCCTAAACTAGAGATCATAATTTTCTCCACATTCATATCCTGGCGTTTTTTTGATATCTTGTTCAAGAAGTTAGGTGTTCCTATTCCAAGGTTCACCTCCATGATGCTTGTAAGTATATACGGTTTAAAGTTTTTCGATATGATTGGATAATATAAAAGGTTGGTCCTGAGATCTTGGGAACTTTAAATAATTTAGTAAAAGATTTAGTATTAAAAAAACAATTTAGGAATATATATGGGAAAACGTGCTATTTCCCTACGAAAATTATCGTATCCTCCCAAATGTCTCCCAAACTATGACCTCATCCTATATTTCCCCGAAACCAAAGTTCGAAATCTATTTCTCCATGAAATTCAATTCTATATTGGTTAAGATAATTTCCGGTACAATCACAAAACCAAACCCAAAAAACTCATAAATGAAACCGAAACCGGTTCAAAAATAAACATTTACCCAGACTGACCCGACTCGTTGACCCATCCTGTTTAAAATCAGAAATTGATTTGCCCTAAAAACCAGAACCCTAAAACTGCATAAACCTTCGATTCTCTTCACCCTCAAATTTCCATGGTGAGAGTAAGCACTGATGTTTGGGTCTTTAAATTTCGTGTTTGGGGATTCTTCTGGATCATCAAATGGGCGTCGAAGAGGTAGACGATTTGTAGGTGTCCCGAAGAATTGTTGGTGTTGTGAATCCGTCGTTCCGTTAATGTCAAATTCGACTCCCAATCCTTACAGAAGATACTTTCGATGTGTCGACGAAATCCCTGAGAAACTTGTCGATTTCACCTTCATCTCTCTCTACTGCTTCTTCATCAAAAGTTTCGCTCCTATCGACATTATCATCTGAAGCCATCTCTCTGGTTTCTTCTCTTTTGTTCTAGGGTTTTAATTTTGATTCTTTGTGTTCTAGGTTGAAAGTTGAAATCGGGGATAAGTGATGAGTTTATCGGTTCTGGTTTTTAGTTTCTGGTTTAACCATTGTTATCGGATCTTAATCGGGTCATAACTGGTTTTTAATTGGTTTAAAATTGGTTAAATTAACCAAAACGGTTTTAGTTTATAGGTTAAAACCGAGTAATTGAATTTTATGGGGTTATAGCTATCGAATTTTTATTTCAGGGAGATACAGAAGGTATGCTATAGTTTTATGGAGAAATAAGTTTCAAACTTTGGTTTCGGGGAGATATAGGATGAGATCATAGTTTGGGAGACATTTGGGAGGATACG
This sequence comes from Raphanus sativus, assembly GCF_000801105.2. Classification (NCBI taxonomy): domain Eukaryota; kingdom Viridiplantae; phylum Streptophyta; class Magnoliopsida; order Brassicales; family Brassicaceae; genus Raphanus; species Raphanus sativus. The sequence continues at coordinate 22,425,833 of NC_079515.1, read as the reverse complement.
ATAGTTTTCGTGGGGAAATAGCACGTTTTCCCAATATATATATATATATATATAATATATATATATATTCAAAAAAATCTTGGCTCATGATCACCTCTGATTATGTAACAATGTTTTCTTGTTCTTGAAAGGTTGGAGCAGTCTTAAGTGAGTCGTTTCAGCCGATGCAGATGTCATGGTTTCGACACATTTTTATCCCTGATGATTATATGCCAAATGTTGCTGAGACCATTGGTACATTTGCTTTCACTCTAAATTGGTTCCTAAGGGGTGTGACTACGAATGTTGGCATGCTTAAAAAGTCCAAAACTAAGAGTACTGCAATTGGAGTCACCTCAATGATAATCCCATGGTATATTGGAAAAATCGTTTATGCATCTAGAGAGAAATCAAGCATCCTAACCATGAGACGTGTGGAGTATTCTATAATTATATTCACCACGACCATGGCGCCATTCACTTGCATCAACATGCTCCTTACAGACCTCAAAGTAGTTCACACTGAGTTCGGCCAAATCGCTCAGTCTTCAGCAATGGTAATAGATGTGCTTGCTTTTTCCATGAGCGTATGGGCTAACGCTGGCTACAGTTATAGAACTGGTATGCGGATGGGAGTTGCTCTTATGATCTTCTTTGTTTTCTTGTACCTCGTGCGACAAGCCATGCTTTGGGTGGTTAGACATACACCAGAGGGAGCACCTGTGAAAAGCATTTATCTCTACATTGGTCTCTTGCTAGCTTACTTGTCTCACCTTTATTGGACTCGCTTCTTGTTCTTCGGACCGTTGGGTGCGTTTGTTCTTGGTTTGGCAATCCCAGACGGACCACCACTAGGATCGCTCTTTATAAAAAGATTCGACAGTTTCAATGAGGGCATTTTCTTACCACTCTTTGGATCATTTACCATGATGAAATTAGATTGGTCGTTTCTAATAAAGGAGATTGGAAGTGGAAAGTTTCTCCATGGACATACCTACGAGTGTTTTTCATTCATTCTCGTCTTATACGTAGCGAAGTTTGTGACGTCTTTCCTCTCAGCCATAGCTGCAAGGATGCCATTGAGAGACTCAGTTATTCTAGGTATCATTATGGGCACCAAGAGTAGTTTCGAGCTGGCTTACGTACTTCAAGCCTTCGAAAAAGAGGTAAGAATCTTGTTGCTATAGTTGTCCACTTAATTCATTAGGCAAATGCAATAAATAACACACAAAAATTATTACAAAAATAAGTAAATAACAAAAAATTAATAGTATTTATTTAAAGGATAAAATGACTAAATTTTTCAAAATCCTAAACTCTTAACCTAATTTCATCTCCTAAATATTAAACAGTGCTCTAATCATTAGATCCAAACCTAAATCTAAAATAAAATTTTTTTAACATTTAATTACTGATATTTTGAGATTTTGTTCTCATTATGTAATATTTTGAAATAAAAACTATTTCTCTAATTCATTTTAATGTTTCTGTCTTTAAACAGGCAATTAGTGTGGAGATTTTCTCGCTTATGGGCATATACATTCTCGCAAACTCTTTGTTAACACCGATGGCTATACATTTCTTGTACGACCGGGCCAAGAGATTTGCGTGTTACGGGAGAAGAAGCTTGAAACATAGGTCGGAACTACAAATGTTGGTGTGCATCAACAAGCCTGACAATATTACATCCATGATCAACCTTCTAAGAGCTACCGCACCATCTAAAGACTCTCCAGTGTCGTGTTGTGTTCTTCACTTACTTGAGCTTGTGGGTAAAGCTACTCCCATGTTTATCTCCCACCAGCTTCAGAAACCAAAGCCTGGAAGCAGATCTTACTCGGAAAATGTCATAAGCTCTTTCAAACTGTTTCAAGAGATTAATAGGGACTACACATCTATACACGTGTTCACCTCTTTAACTGCAGCTAAAGAGATGCATGAACACATTTGTTGGTTTGCTCTTGATAAAAGTTCGTATCTTATTCTCCTCTCTTTTCACCGCACTTGGGGGGCTAATGGTTATGGCGTTACCTCCGACGATCAAACACTAAGACATCTTAATCGTAACGTCCTGAAACGAGCACCTTGCTCGGTAGGAATCCTTGTTTATCGTAAACCAATGTGGCCACCCAAATCAATAGAGTCTCCATGCAGGGTACGTAACTTGTTCAACCATTCTATATTGTTTTTTTATTCAGGCGTTAGCTAATATTTTATTTTTGTCCTGATCCTGAGTTAATTTTTTAGATATTTCGATTTAAATAAAGTTAATTTTAGATATTCCAATTTAAATAAGGGCTAATTTGCTTAAAACCAAAGGTTGAACCTGTGGCACAAGAAAACCAATTCTTTTGTAGTATCACTAGGCCTCCAACACTTTGGCACCACTCGACATTGTTTTTTTTTGTCTTCCATATATAAAAATAACTCAACATCCCTTTGTAATAAGATTGTTACACAAATAAGTGCAGGTGTGCTTGGTTTACGTGGGAGGTGACGATGACAAAGAAGCATTAGCATTAGCAGACCACATGAGAGGTAACCAGAACGTGAGTGTAACGGTGCTGACTCTGATCCCTATATCGAAAACCGAGGAGGGCAGCGAGTTGAGTCAGAGTCAAATGGTAGACACGTGCCAAGTTGAAGAGAAGCCAGGAGATAACTCCATCACGTACATTGTTAGGATGGTGGAGGATGGGAATAAGACTTCTGAGATTCTGCACTCCGTGGCTTATGACTATGATATGTTTTTAGTCGGGAGAAGTAGCGGGATCGGTACTGCGGTCACCAAAGGACTCGGTGATTGGATGGAGTTCGATGAACTCGGAGTCATAGGTGATTTGATAGCATCTGAAGATTTTCCTTCTAGAGCATCAGTCTTGGTCATCCAACAACAAGAGTGAGCTATAGAGCATAGTAGATTTTCTCTCTTCCTAAAGTAAAATTAAACAAAGCTTCAATCATTGTTGAGATTGAGATCATTTACGACCAAGAAACGTAAATTGGATCTTGTACTTTTTATCCATAGGACTCTCAAACGTAGATTGCTCCTTGTGTTGAAATGGTTATATAGAAAACATGTATAGTGGGCAAAAGGTGTAGTTTGTATGGAATGATACAAGATATTCAATTTTATCCAAAAAAACCCTCAATTTTTAAAAAATATTTTAATACTTATTTATTATTTTATTATAACCGACAATATTATATGTCTGATGATAAAAGATAAAGTTTACATAGACGATTCAACAACTCGAACCGTCCTATGAAGATCTGACCATTATGTTGAAACCGCTCTCTTCGAAACTTGAAACCTAGATTTTCTATAATTTACAAGAAGTTGCATAGTCTAGGGTTCGAACTCCAAACTTGAGTGTAGAAGTCTTTAAACCTTAACCAGTAGGTTGCAGTATTTTCACAATTTATTATTTGTTACAAATTATTTATTTATAATTACTCTACGTACCCCTGATTATTCGACGGTCTTATTTGCGACATTTTTGAATTTTTCTATTAAATCCAGCTAACTTGCATACAATCAATTTAAAAAGAGTTAATTAGTCAAAATTCCGAATTAAATCATATATAAGAGCACCATTAAATCATATTCCGATCCAAAATTAGTATATTACATGTTATCGGATAATAAGAGCACCATTGACCATTAAGGGAGTGCTTATTGATCTTTTAATTAAAAAAAGGGAAATGAAGAAGAAGAAGAAAATGCAGCTTAATGAGACGTTGTAAGCGAGTTGCTTGAACTGTTCGCGGATTCCACTGACAGGTGGCAATCCGCGATCAGTTCATTTTTTAATTTTTATTTTTCAACAAAAAGAAAATTAAAAAAAAATCTTAAACACCCCACTTAAGCAACTTCGCTCTAAGAGCATCATTAACCATTAGGGGTGCTTAATCATTTTTTTAACAATAAATATGTGTTAAGCAATTTTCTTAAGCAACATCTAATTAACAACCTCCAATGCAAGTATCTTATTTATGAGTTCTTAAAAAAAAATTAAACATTGATTTATTTAAGATAAAATTTATTTATTATATAAAATATATTAAAAGATAACATTTAAAACATAGATTTAAATAAAAACATAAAAACAAACATTAATAAATAAACGAGAATAATTTGAAATCTTGTCCCGAGATCAGTTGTTGTCTCCATCATGTCCAAATCTACGTCATTTATTTTCAACCAAATCAGCTTTCAGTTGTTGATGCATTTGTCTATCACGAATTGTAGTTTCCATATGCATCATATCGGCGATCCTTGAAGGGGTATCTGTAGAAAACATGAGATCGACAGTGTCTTCTCCTTGTTGGAACCCTGAAACATCATAATGAGTGTATACATCTTGTTCGTCTACTACTATATTATCATCTCGTTCATTTTCTACTATCATGTTATGGACTATGATACATGCTCTCATAATCTTTCCAACTTTAACAATAGCAAAGCGAGCTTGCAAGACTCCAAAAGCACGCTCGACATCTTTTCGGACAGCTTCTTGACGTTTAGCAAATAAAACTGCTTGCGGGCTTTGTGGTAGTGGAATAGATTGGATAAAAGTTGCCCATTTCGGATAAATATCATCGGTGAGATAATAAGCCAAACGATACTCTCTTCCATTGACGGAGTAAGTGACTTGCGGAGCTTGACCGTTAATTATGTCATCAAAAACAGGTGAACGATCAAGAACATTTATATCATTTAAGGTATCTGGAAGTCCAAAAAATGCATGACATATCCAGAGATCATATGAAACAACCGCCTCTATCACGATAGTTGGTTTACTCGAACCTCGAGAATATTGCCCTTTCCAAGTGGTGGGATAATTCTTCCACTCCCAATGCATACAGTCGATGCTTCATATCATCCCGAGAAATCCACGTCTCTCTCCAATATAAAGTAGACGTTAAAGATCAGCCGGTGTTGGTCTTCTTAAGTACTCATCGCCGAACAATTGAATTATTCCTTCCACAAAATTCTCTAAACATGACCGACTTTTAGTTTCAGCGAGCCGAAGGTATTCGTTGACCGTATCAGTCGTACTACCATATGTCAATAAACGAATGGATGCTGTACACTTTTGGAGTATTGAGAGACCAGACTTTCTGAGACCATCTCTCATTTGACGAAAGAAGTCAACTTCGTTGGCAAGTCGATTCACAATGTGCGTGAATAATGGCCTGTTCATTCTAAAACGTCGTCAGAACTGATTATTAGTATACGTTGGAGTTTCACTGAAATAATCATTCCATAAACGTACATTTCCTTCCTCCCGATGTCTTTCGATATAAGCTCGTTATTTCATTTTCTTCTTTCGTTCTTCTTGATCAGCACGGACATACTCGTCATCTTTGTTTTTTTTTAAAATACTCGTCATCTATGTCCAAAGTAGAGGGGAAAGAGAAACTACGGCGCCATATTTATCATTCATCGGAGTCGCAACACGTGTCCTCTGTAAATTCAAAAACCCTAATCCCAAAAACTCAATTTTTCTCTTTCTTTCTCAGTTAAAACTGATGTTAGGGCATCTCCAACCCAACTCCATTTTTAACTCCGCATGTCATTTTGAAGGAAAAAATGAATTTTTACATTGGAGATGCTCTTAGCAATTCCATGATCGAATCACTTCCGACGCATACCTTCTTCCCTCGGTACTGAAACCCGATTCTCCTCCGTATTGGCCTCTTCCAATCGCCAAGTTTCCCCCTTTCTCTTCACCATGTCTTCCTCTCGCCCCTCTGCTTTTGACGCTCTCATGTCCAACGCCCGCGCATCTTCCGCCGCCAAGAAGAAGAAGAAGAACACCCCACCACCACAAGCTTCCACTTCATCTCCCTCCCCGATCAAAAGGAAAACCCAAGACCCCGATTCCGCAAAGGTGGAAGCTTTTTCAGATTCTGCGAAAAAGTCGAAGTCTTTGACCACCCAGACCGATGATGAACTCAAGAGTAAGGTCGTGTTGCTGAAGAGGAAGCCTGGCGACTTCGATCCCGAGAGAGTGTCGTGGTGGGAGAAAGGGGAGAGAGTTCCGTTTCTGTTTGTCGCGTTGGCTTTTGACTTGGTTTCAGGTGAGAGTGGGAGGATTGTGATTACTGATATTCTGTGTAATATGCTGAGGACTGTTATTGCCACCACTCCTGATGATTTGGTCGCTACGGTTTATCTCGCTGCCAACGAGATTGCTCCTGCTCATGAAGGGGTGGAGTTGGGGATTGGTGAAGGTTCTATTGTTAAGACTATCTCTGAAGCTTTTGGTAGAACTGAAGCGCATGTTAAGAATCTTAATACGGTATCTATGTATGATCAATTTTCAAAAAAAAAAAATCCATAGGCAGTGGCTAGACATGTTATAGAAGATTATTGTCTAGACAGATTTTTTTGAAGGCTAGACTAATTTTCTATAATATTGTTCTGGAAAAAATAGTTTAGTTTATTATCAAGTTTGGCAACTAGGCACCGCTTAGACCAATTTTTTTAGAACACTGAGGCGCAGGTTAAGAAGTTTCGTAATTGATTTTTATTTATAGGAACTGGGAGACTTGGGGCTTGTAGCAAAAGGAAGCCGTTCGTCTCAGACTATGATGTTCAAGCCAGAACCATTGACTGTTGTCAAAGTTTTCAATACATTTCGACAAATTGCTAAGGTACTTAAAAGCCTTTTCTTTTGCTGCCTGCCTTGAATGAGATTCAATTAATTTTGTTTTGCCTGACTGCATAATAGATGAGTGGGACTAATTAATGCACGTTGATTATGGCAGGAAAGTGGGAAAGATAGTACAGAAAAGAAGAAGGATGGAATGAAGGCACTTCTTGTGGCAGCAACAGATTGTGAACCTCTTTACTTAACTCGTTTACTTCAGGTATGCAGATCAGTTGTCACAATTTTTACTCTTCGTTCTTTGGGTTCCTTACTAAGCTCTGCTGAATTTACCTTCTAGGCAAAATTGCGGTTAGGGTTCTCAAATCAGACTGTCTTAGCTGCCTTGGGACAAGCAGCTGTATATAATGAAGAGCACTCAAAGCCACCCAAAAATACAAAGTCTCCTTTAGAAGAGGTTTGCTTTTTTTTTTAGTTTCTATATTTCTCTTTTTAATTGTGGCTTTGGCTCTCTACGTATCATTCTTCTAGAGGCCTCATGGTTTATTTAAAAATATATTTTAATGTGGGTGATATTTACACTATGCATCCTTTCTGCTCTGTCTTTGTAGGCTGCAAAGATTGTTAAACAAGTATTTACTGTGCTTCCTGTGTATGACATTATTATTCCTGCCCTTCTAACTGGTGGTGTGTGGAATCTTCCTAAAACATGTAACTTTACACTTGGTGTTCCAATTGGACCCATGCTTGCAAAACCAACAAAAGGTGTAGGCGAGATACTGAATAAATTCCAGGACACAGTTTTCACATGTGAATACAAATATGATGGAGAACGTGCACAGGTGATATATAAAAATTCTATTTCTAAATCAAAATTATTTATATATTCCATTAAGGTTGGCTTTATCATCATCAGTCAATTTGGTGCAGGTACATTGTATGGAAGATGGTACATTCGAGATATATAGTCGAAATGCTGAAAGGAACACTGGGAAGTACCCTGATGTTGCTCTTGCGTTGTCAAGGTAGACTTCTGGTGTAATTTAACTTGTTGAATACATTAGAAAAAAAAAAGCCAATCTTGAAGTTAGTGAATCTTCTTTATGCAAGATTAAAGAAGCCCTCTGTGAAATCTTTTATCCTGGATTGTGAGGTTGTTGCTTTCGACAGAGAGAAAAAGAAGATTCTTCCATTTCAGGTAACTCATAAGTGAATACTGGGCTTGCTGGCTAGTTTCTTATAGTTTTTTCTCTTTCTTTTTTTAATCAGATTCTGAGCACTCGAGCCCGTAAAAATGTGAATGTCAATGATATCAAAGTTGGCGTGTGCATCTTTGCTTTTGACATGTTATATCTAAATGGCCAGCAACTTATCCAGGAGAATCTTGATATACGCCGAGAGGTGTGCCAGTAAATCATTTTTTTCTTCCTTTGGTTTCAATTCATGAAGTAAGTGTTGTGCAGATATATTAATCACTTGTGTTAACCTTCTTGCAGAAGCTATACGGATCATTTGAGGAAGATCCTGGATATTTCCAGTTTACAACTGCTCTAGCATCCAGCGATATCGATGAAATACAGAAGTTTCTTGACGCTTCTGTTGACATTGGGTATATATCTCAAACTTCTCTGCATCTCTAATAAGTGCAGTAATTTGGCATTATCACTATGCTGTTCAGTTTCTCATTATTTGTTTTGTTAGATGACAATTGTGTTATGAGCATTTGACCCATGCCTGTTGTGAATTCTCTACAGTTCTATTTTTCCATACTACATTGGCCTTTACCCTGTTACCTCCTTGTTGTTCCAGTTTGTCATCTATATATTTTCTTTTGCAGGTGTGAAGGGTTAATCATTAAAACATTGAATTCAGATGCTACCTATGAGCCTGCAAAGCGATCAAATAATTGGTTAAAACTGAAGAAAGACTATATGGACAGGCAATATTCACTTCTAAAATTTTGTTTGAAAATCGAAATCTGGGTCCTTTAACTGACCCCCTAGGGTTGTGCAGCATTGGGGACTCTGTGGATCTTGTACCAATTGCTGCTTTCCATGGACGTGGCAAACGCACAGGTTAAAAGCTATATTCAAACTACTCTAAATACTAGGAATCGTTTGCTTTGTATATGATACTCGTTACTAACTAATGTTTATGAGGTTTCTGTATGTTTCTTGAACCATGCTGAATTGTATGTAGTGGTTTGGTATTATAATTTTTTATCTCCTAACATAGAGCACAGTTTGAAGGTTAAAAATTTATGTTTATGGGTCTGCTGTTATAAAGGGTGGATGTTAAGTTTTCTTGCCTTTTTTTTGTTTTTGTTGGTATTGGGTGTCGACTCGTACGGGAGTTATCTATTATTCGGTCTTTTAGCTGATGAATAGTGGACCCATTATGGGCTGTAAGTTTAGCATGCCAAATTTATTATTCTCTTAAAGAAATGAAATCTGGAAGATATTGCTCGAACATGTTTCTAAATCACCATACCTGAGTACACTGCATGTTACCTTGCGAGCAATTTCAGTGGAAAATCATTAAGTTTTAAGATATGAAATAAAGATTTGTCGGGGAAAAGATAATCAGAGACTTGTCAGTGTCATCCTGAGTGCTTTTGCACTTGAAACAATATAATAAAGAAGAGAAGATGGTTGAGTTACTTACATTATAGGACACAATATGACTTTGTCTTATATTCTAAGACACATATGACATGAGAGACACTTTTCCTTGTCTTTTTCTGTGTGTTATGACATTGGTATCCTTAATGAAAGTTTGAGTTACTTTGTGTTCCAAAAAGCTGGTTTGAAAAGATAAACGTAAACAAATAAACATGGACAACTATTTGTGGACAAAGCTAACATCAACATACAAACCTAACGTCAATTTAGTACATGAGACTGTTTAGTCTCTTAACTAAAAAAAATTGTTACATAAGTGTATTTCATGCGCCAAACAAAAACCGAATTAATTAACTACAAAACCAAAGAAAATAGGGAACTCCCATGTCAGTGATCATGGAAGGGGTGGAGCATAGTAAGTAGAGAAATTTTGTGAACACTTATCTTTGTTAACTTTCATATCTCATCTTTGAAGTAGGTGTGGACATGGACACATGGATGTTTGTGGATGATGATTTGAAACAATATCTTTGTTAATTCACAGATCTCAATCCTTGAACTTACTGCTCTCCCTTCTACGTTCACACAGATCGTTACAAAGGAATAAGCATAATGTATAAGCTACAAAGATGATTATATTTTCTATTTCTATCTACAAGTAAAGATTCAATCTTGTTCCTAAAATTCAATCTTGTATAAGCTACAAAGAAGTAACCAATCAGAAGCCCCTACCGTGTCTGATGATGCTCTGAGTCCATCAGTTGAGAACAAGAGCACTTGTCAAGCTTCAAAACCTAGAGCTTATCCAATCTTTCTCTAGGCAAAACATGAAGATCCAAGTCACTGACAATCATCCTCGAGAAATGCACATTTGAGCCTCCCCACATAATGTTATCTTGTTAAAGCCAACAACTTTACCTTCCGTTTGCGACAATCGACTGCAGACAGTGCGCGACGGCGAGGAAGAGGAGGAAGTCTGTGACTTTTTATCAGCGACAATTGACTTCAGACAGTGAACTGCAGATCCCCTCACAACTCCCCCACACACAACTCCCCTGTATACCACTCCCCCGTACACATCTGTCTTAAACACATGTCCCTCGTACACAACTCCTCTGAACACGCTTAACCCATCCACAATTCTCATGTCCACACCCCACCCGTCCACAACACCACAACAATCTCGTCCACATTTTTTAGGGTTCTTACTCAAATTCCCAGAAACAAGTCTCAGAATACACAAAATCCACTACCCCACTTCAACCGCCGAGATCGATGAGTAGCTCCTCCTCTTTCTCCCACTCCGCGGCCCGAAGATCTGTCTATGGCGTCTCCACAAAATGATTGAAACTCTCTTGGATGTTTTATCTGAGAAAGGGATGTGATTGAGAAAAAAAATAAGAGTTTGGGATTAGAGCAGTAAAAATTGAGAATTTGAGAGAGAATAAATAAAATAGATGGAATTTTTGTGGAATAAATAAATAAATTGATAACCATTGATAGTCTCAGAGGATACGACAACGAGGGAAGAACAAAAGAGATGAGTTTTGATTGTGTTTACAAAGAAAGGGTATATTAGACAATTAACAATCATAAAGTGTCTGTCAAGTGGAATGTGCTCCTGTGTGTAATTGTAAAATCACAATGTGTCTTACGATGTAAAAAATTCGTACATAAAAAGAAAGAAGATTATGTATAGCAGAAAGGGATGAAAACATTAATAATGTTCTTCAATCTAAATGAACTTTGCTTTCGAGCTTATGTATAAGCTAATCCACTGGAGGAAAGACAACTCTAGATATCCTCTTTGGAGGCTCTTAGGTGACCATAGTTATCTTCTCCATGTTCCTCTTGGAAGGTGTCGTGTTCTTCATCCCAAAAAATATAGATACAATGTTCTAAAAGTTGTGATGATTTGCAATGACGAACGGAATGTTAGTCTTCAATCATTTGTCCATTCTCAGAGACCGGGTGTTCCGGGATTTGAAGACCGAAAGATGTAAAGGTGCGTTATCTTCAATCTAATACACACAATACCAAAAAAATTCTTGAAATTAGATTATGATAAGATGTAAACATGTTAAAATCTATAAAATAGAAGACCAACCTCCAAATATTTTTGGATTGACAGCAGTGACCACTATGACATATCCCTTGAGTTTAGAAGACCCATAAGCGTTGCTGCTGCGTCGTCCCCATAACGACAAGTACGAGACCACCAAACTGGTATTTGAGAATACAAAAGCTATTTCAAATAATGTTAAAAATGGAGAAAAGCAATATATTTTATAGATCAGCTGATGGCTCACGTGTCAATGAGGAAACATATGAGAAGGCGAGTCGTTGCTGCAGTATTGTAAAGTCAGACCCTTTCACAAACCGAGTTTGGCCATCAACATCTGCAACATTATGCTTAGTATAACAGAATGAAAGCCTAGTTACTGCCTAGCGATTTTTTTGAACATTTTGTAATCAATCATCAAAGTGGTTTCTGTTATTACCCGTGGAAGTGGAAGCACAAAAAGAAAGTCAATGATGAAGGTCTTCAGAGAACACTGCTGGTGAAACGCCGAGACCGATTGATCTACCTAGAGACCAGAGACCTTTGGAGCCTCTTCTAAAACCTTTCTTAAAGGAACCGGATTAATGTATTGTTGCCTTGGCCAGCGCCAACACCAACACCACGTGGTGGTCCTTGGAGATTGAGTGTGCATCTGCTGAGACCTGCTTCAGAACCCTGCGAGTATCTAGAATCCATACTATCCAACCTGTGGAGAACAAAACAATGTTAAAAACATCACATCATATGAAAATTGAAGAACTGGTCCACCATCTAATAACGTCAAAATGGAAATTGATTTCTCTGTTATCATCCTCAACCTGAAAAAATAATATGTCAGATAATTAGGGGTGGGCACTTCGGTTATTTTATCGGTTCGGTTCGGGTTCGGTTCGGTTTGGTTAATTCGGTTCAATGATTTATCCAACCAAAGTAAACCATAGTTAGTTCGGTTTGGATCGGTTTCGGTTCGGTTTGAACTCAGTTCGGTTTGAATTCGGTTCGGTTTTAAAACACAAACGCATGGTCATAAAATCATCGTGTTGACGATTATAAAAAAGTAAATTATGTTGACTAAATTCAATATAAAACCGAAAAAAACTTTTAGAAACACAAAACATTTATAAGAGCACAATCAAATCAAAGTTAACTATAATAAATAGAAAATTAAAAAACATCGTTAATAATACCTCTACAAAAATAAACTATGTAAACTAAATATAATGTAAAACTGAAACAAAAACTTTAACAAATTATAAACATCAAACAAAAATTAACTAAAGTAAATAGAAAACTAAAAAAAAAAATCCTTAATAAAATTAACAATAACTTTAGTCTTAGCATTTTAGTATATTGTATATTGCTAATATGCACATTGGTTATGGGTTCGGTTTAGTTTGGTTCGGTTCAACGTGGTTCGGTTCGGATCGGGTTCGGTTCGGTTGGTTCGGGTTGGAAAAATCTTAAACCTAACGGTTTGATAATAGACTTTGGTTCGGTTCGAACCGGTTTCGGTTCGGTTGGTTCGGTTCAATCGGTTTGGTTCGGTTTTTTTGCCCACCCCTACAGATAATAATGCCACAGACATTCGAAACACATGACAGAACAGCTGAACCAGAAGATATTTTCCACTCAGACACAGATTTAGTAAGTTTGTGTTCATCAATCACTAAACTTTCAAATCATATCCAAAACATGTAGCTAGTTCTTTGCCGTTAATGCTAAGTTTACTCAATACACACCAAAGAATGTACCAAACCTCTCCAAAGCAAGAAAGATTACCTCATGAATTATTTGTACACAGCTAGAAACAATCGCTGCACATCACGATGTTTCTGATCAAGTCCAAGCTCCTAAGCAATTATCTCCAAGCCATAGTTCTGAAACGCAGAATCATCAGCACAAATGTTCTCTAAAATCCCACAAATATCACAAGAATGTATTTTCTATCACCTTATAGATAAGCCCAGCCCTACTGAGTTTTGTATTAAACCCATGTCCGAAGTGAAGCCTTTCTGGAGATGATCGTAAGGTTCACTCTCAGGATCATACACGCCACCAACATCAAGGGCTGGAGAATCCGTTATAGGAAGAAAAATCGCTACATCTGTAGAGAACGTGGAGGAGCATAACAGATCGAGTAACAAAAACGATCAACTGGAATAGGGAGCGGCGCAGTCGACGAAGAATGGCTGAAGATGAAATAGGTAAATCCTAAAATGATACGGGCCGAAGCCAGAACAAAAAATTGCCCACATTCACATATTAAACCCATTTGTATGGAAAAAAAAATGTGGGGCCCACTTAAAAGTTGGACACCTGTCTCTTATACAGGAGTGATACTCCCCCATTATATTATAGATTGGGTGAACCATTCACCCTTCATGTTGTTAACAAATCCTACATTGTTTTCCTTCTAGGTGTCTTTGGTGCATTTTTACTAGCTTGCTACGATGCTGATAAGGAAGAGTTCCAGAGCATTTGTAAAATAGGTCAGTCCTGTGCACCTTTGCATTTCATTTTTTTTTTGTATGTTTAGTTTCTCAAATGTCTAATACCTTTGATTTCAAGGTACTGGATTTTCTGAAGCTGTGCTTGAAGAGCGGTCTACCAGTCTTCGGTCCAGAGTGATTCCTACTCCAAAAGTATGACTTTTTTCTTCTCTCTGGTATGATCATATGATTGAGCTATTGCTGATTGTGATAATTTAAATATTCAGCAATACTACCGAGTAGGAGACAGCCTGAATCCAGATGTTTGGTTTGAGCCCACTGAGGTCTGGGAAGTGAAGGCGACTTGACAATTAGCCCTGTACATCGTGCAGCTAATGGAATTGTGGACCCTGATAAGGTTTTAGCATTATCTGACTTAGTTTATTCTTTTTCATATTTTTTGGTTTAGATCTATCTTTGATATGATGTTGAACTATTTGATTTTTTCATGAAAAGGGAATTTCTCTACGTTTTCCTCGTCTACTCCGTGTACGGGAAGACAAGAAGCCAGAGGAAGCAACATCATCTGAACAGGTGAAGTCTCATCCTAACCACAGTCAGTTTTGTTACACAGATGCTATTTACTAGAATGGCAAGTCCAGACTGGTTTTGAAGTTCGTTTCCTATTTCTAATTTTCTCTTATTTTCAGATTGCTGATATGTACCAAGCTCAAAAACACAACCATCCAAGCAACGAAGCTAAAGGTGAAGATGATTGAGAACAACTGTAATTTGATCAGGGAGCATAGTGTCTTGTATGTACGCACAGCAGCGTGTGTTTGAGTTTTCAACTTTAACTACTAACTAGATTTTGATTAGAACTTTTAAAAACTGATATTTTTTTTACTATTTTGATAAATTTAATTGAATTTGAACTTCTTTTAGAAAATTAATGATTAAAAAGTTGTTCAATTAATGTTTCGAAAAAATTGTTCTATTATAATGTTTGATTTTGAAGTAGTATTTTATATCTGATTTAACCCATGGTTGAATCGGTAGATCTGGTGACTTGTATATAATTCAGTTCGGATTTAATAGATTTTTATTAAATTTGTTAATTAAAATTTTGATAAAACCAGGTTAAAGTCCAATCATTCGATATTAATCAGCAATTTGATATCGATTGATCTAGTAAAAACTAAAAATAATCTGATAATATTTTTGATTACATAACTCATATTTTTAAATATTATATAAAATTGATTTTTGTAACTTTTAGACATAATAAAAAATTATTATATCATTCAAAGAAAATAAAAAAATGATCATAAAAAATTATTGATAGGACAATATTAGATTTTTCTTTATTAACAACATATGATAAGGTTGTAATTTTATTCTAAAGTTTAATTTTATGAAAAGTTTTAAAATATTTCTAACACTCAAAATTGGCATACCAATATCATTGGCAAATGACATAGTAATTTTTTTTTTAGTTTTCATGTGTATACTTATATTTGATCATCAACTAAAACTACGCACAGAAAAAATGATATTCAAATTAGATGGATAGTATAATTTGCATAAAACATAATTGTTATCATTCACAAAATATGAAAATATTAGTTACCATAAATATAGGAAATATATTTTTGTTTGGTTTGAATAAATAATTTTTATATTAAAATTAAATGTTAATGGTATGACGTTGTAATTTTCTTCAAAAACAAGGGGGAAATCATATTGAGAAATTTCCAAAACTATAGCATTACTAATACCATTTTTCATGTTTAACTTAACTATATTTATCTTCATTTTTAAAAAAGGTAAATAGACACTTACAATTCTAAGGTTTACTAATTTAGATCTATGGTTTATAATTGAGGAGTGAGGTTTTGGGACGTGGGGTTTAGGATTTTAATAATTATATAAATAAATACCTATTTAAAAAGTAGATTCAAAAAGAATTTTCGAATTTCTAAAAGAAAATTTGCAAAAAAGAAAAAATATTCAAACATATAATTATAAGAGTTTCGAATTTGATAAGTTATAATTCGAAAACTATAAAAAAAATTTAAAATAGTTATTTATATTTATATATCTATAAAGCAAGGCATAATCTATGTTATAAGTTATATATACTGTTATTTTACAACAATAAGAGCATTCATAAATCACGGGTTAGAGTCTTAGAGATACTGTTTTAATAATGGGGAAATATAAACGAAAAAAAAATAGTTTTAGGGAAAAAAAAATTAATGTAAGATCTGTGAAAAAGAGGTTTTGGTTGAACAGACTCTCGGATGAATAAAACTTAGGGCTTATTTGTGTAATAGCCATATTTTGAACACAAATTAGGCAAGTAGCAGTGATTTTGACATAATACAATGTTTGACATTTAAGTTTCAAATTGTCTAGTTTTGTCCTTACCTTTAACAAGTTTCCAGTTACAAATGAGAGATTACATGACATCATTTTTTTTTTCGGTGGATAACGTAGTATTTTTATGTGGTTATAAACAATCACATAACAACATAGTGTGTGTCCCATCCATATTTAACACATATGATGTAACGGCGAATAAAGTTACAGACATTGCTATTTTACATAGCAAATAGTATTGCTATTATATATAGCAAATAATATAGATCATGATATACATGCTTCACAAATAACAATCTCAAACTTATATAAACTAAACTATATCAATTAATTACTAAACCCTACATGAAAATATAAATCCAATTTCAAATATCAAATATGAAATAAGAATATTAGTATTAATTGGTAAGCTACATTAGGACATCTGCATCAGTGAACTCTATGGAGGGATTTACAAAGTATTTATTATTATTATTATTATTTTTCTGACTGATTTTTTTAAATAATAATAATAATAATCGAACTAGTCGCGGGCCGCCACGTGTCGTGGGGTCCGCGTAATAGTCATGAAGCGGGTTCATGGGAAGAGCCGCACAGGCGCAGGTTCATCCTGATCATCTTATTTTAATATTTTTTGGGGGGAGAATCGTGTGACCTCCCCTTGTGAACCTTCAATGCAGATGGCCTTATGTGATAGTAAACTGTATAACATAGAACTCAAATTACAATAAATTGCAGTTCCGTTCTATGTACGGTAGAATAGAACCAGAAAAAATGTATTTGCAATCAAAAGAGCATCTCACTAATTTCTCAACTTTTGAAATATCTAAAATTAAATGATAGTAGTTAATGATTTCCCCAATGTTAATTCTAATTTTTCAGAAACTAAACCTAATCCAATAATTACTAAACCCTAAATAAAAATATAAACCCTAATCCAAATAATTAATAGTAGTATGAATTCAGAAGTTAAAGTCATATTAAACCGTCTATTGTAAAACATGAATGCTGTATTTTCATTCTACGTGAATCAAATAGAATAGAAACAGTGAAATGTACTTTTACATGATGATTGTACTATTGTTGGCTTCTCGTCTCGCGGGAGTGAATGCCACAGTCTACCCACCTTGCTGACCATCTTGCCTATCCAATTCATAAGGTACATGACCTTCACTCGAGTCTGCCGCCACTTGGGGCCCTTCTTAACCTTAACATCATCTGCTTTAACTCCACATTCCATGTGTTGTGCTCAAATGGGTAATCATCACCAATTAGTGCAACCATGTTTTCGACAGTGTCATCTTGCTTGTCTTTGAACCCACTATACAAAAGCTCTCTCCAAGATCGTCACGAAATGGAACAGAGGAATGAAACGGCACGTTATTAGTATCTAGAACTAAGATTTTTCATCCTAAATAACACAGATTCAGATAGTATAGAATTTATTTATATGGAACGGAACAAATGCTGATTTTGAAAAAAAAAACAAAACAGAGGAATGGAATGGCGAACTTCTGTCCCTAAAAAACAGATACGGCAACGAGGCCATAGTTTTACCAAAAAATTACCTTAGTTTCGACTATATCGCAAATAGGAAATAAGACAACATCAGATGAAGAGAATTGAAAATAAAACCAAAAAACATACCGTAACTGAGAGATCTGAGAAGAATCAGCGATGGAAATTGGAATGGATACAGATTCACATTATTTGCCGATGTAACTGTAGCACCGTTTTCTGGCTGACAATTTCAGAATAGTAGTAAAGTGCTCACTTGCAACCAGTAAGAAAGAAGAAAAAAATGATTATTCCAACGGAAGTGACGATGGACCACATCTTTTTTTAGAATCGTTAGTTATTAATTTAGATTATAATTGTTTTGTAGGTTTTACCGGTAGAATGAAATGATAAAATGACAATATTATACAAAAGACACATTGTGTATCGTTATATTAAAAAAGTGACTATCTTATGAATTATACTTTTTTCTTGGTTATACAGACCAATTTTCCTAAAACTTACTCTGTTTGGCATCATCAATGAGTTGTCTCTGATGGCCAGAGCTGTGGCTGCATCATTGGCTCTAGAGTTTAATAATTGTCAACGGAGCAGTGCCTACCTTTCTAATCATTTGCTATAGAAAATCATTAAATTTCCATTTTAATAGTAATTTATTATTGATCTTTATTTTTTTTACTTTTGGCTTCTGAATTTTTTTTATAATATAACCTTTGTTGAAACTTTTCTTTTCAATTTTACCATAACCTACAGTCCTACACACATTTGATATTTTTACTTTAATCTTTTTAAGTATGCGTTTGTTTCTAATCAATTAAATATAATTGAAATAAATAATATAAGTAAGACATAATAAACCTTACTCTAAACTAAACAAGTTTATTTAATTTAAATTTTACTCTCACTTTTTTTGGCAGCCATCAAGTGGTAAAATTATCATCAATTTTACCATATTAACTATACTCTTTCTATCATATTAAGTCTTTATCAATTTTTAATAGAATATACTTTCTTATATTTGTTTTAAATTTCTGTTGTGCTAAGTGTAGTATTTTTAATTAGTTTTAGTAAGTTAAATATCTTTGTTTTGAGTATATACTATAGAAAAAGTTAAGTCACTTGACTATTTTATCTAATTAAAATCAGTTAAGGAATTTAATTTTGAAAACTTGCACTAATTTGTAAGATTAAGTGCAACCGTATTAAACTTTATAATTTTTGTTAGCTTAGTGATTTAATTTTCTTTTATATAATGAAGGCTTTCATGCTTTCAATAAAGCAAATAATAAGTTTTATGAGTTCTCCAATGATATTAGTCAAGTACGTAAGTATGTAGCATACATACAGTTGTTGAGACTAATAAAGGTGAAATGGTAACTCTACTGTCCAAGAACCATGCATTTGTATATGTGACACTGGAATGGGATGTTGAAGAAGAATTAAATCATCTTTTCTTGATAAAAGATCTTATATAGACTGTTATAGTGATGTTTTCATTTTAACATCACGAAGTCTTTAATTATGTTATGACATAAGAATATAAGATAAGTGGATTGAAATAATAACTTTAACACGTATATAACTTAACGTGTTGGTTAATAAAACAATCAATCTAATAACACTGTAATCAGATTATATTCATTACAAGATTCTAAGTCTGTCCCCGACCTTTCCAGTATTGTTTTTTATTCATGTACTTGATTTATTTGGTGATTCGAATATATTGATCAAATTGATTTGCAAATGCTTTCTCAACCACACTGCTGTTTATGAATATAATAAGACTATAAGAATAAAGAATGTAATGGTGATATCATGAATAAGTTGACTTATCAAATTGAAAAACGAATATTTGTCCTTTCTCAAACTCCAACAGGCCTCGACAGAGGGAACACTCGTCAGCAAGAATGATTCATACATGCTACATATACCACGACTATTGTTCGGCAAGTATGGTGGACATACAGCTACGCATATATGTATATCTCTTTTTTTTTGTGCACAACCGCATACAGTATATGTATATCTACATATATATTTTGGTTAAAAATTAAAATTAGTACTATATACGCATATCTACCTATCAAATTGGCCAGAGCCAATTCGATATCCTCTATGTATTAAATCAGTTGAATTGAAAAAAAAGTATTAAATCATGATTATGATTTATTTTGGTCTACGAGTTCTACAAGGTTGTAGCTAACTTTATATAAGGCCTTATAATAGTTAAATATTACGTCCCATATTTATGATTTTTGGTTAATACCTTCTAACTTATTAATCATTTTCTCCGAAACAATTTTAAGAATTTATTTTTATGTTACAAACGAAACTAAAATATCACACCACCCAACTTTTTTTGTTTTATATTTATAAGATTTCTACTATAGTCGTCGCTATAATTTGTTGCATGCATTTATATTATAAATTTGCAAATAAATTAATATAAAGATAAACCACCAACTTATTATTTCTACATTTAAATTCCTGCAAAGCGCATAACATGTCAAGGTCTTATTATTTAATATTAAAAAAAGATATTCAAAAACTCAGATTAAAACCTAAAGTATCCATTACAAACAAAAAGTGAAAACATTGAAATACACAAGCAAATAAGCGTCTAAGAAAGAAAGATATAAAAGTAAATAAAATTCAAAGAGAAGAGGTGAAATTTTATTCTTGGACAAATTACACAATTCGGAGAGACTAGATTTATATGAACGTTTAAGAAAAGAAAAGATATAAATAAAATTCAAAGAGAGGAGGTGAATATTTTATTTATTTTTGACAGATAACACGATTCAAAAGACGAGATTTATGATGACAAAAAAAGAAGAGACGAGATTTATATTAACGTTTAAGAAATAAAAGATATAAAAGTAAATACTTCTTCCAAATGGAGTAAATACTCCTTCCAAATGGAGTATAATTTAACGTCGGTGTGCTGGAGCTTGTATCGAAGATTCTTGCATACCATGTCCTTCCAAATGGAGTAAACAAAGATTTATAGTCGATCCTATATTATACTTTTTATAGGATGTGGGGGCAGTCCAAAATTTCAACAAAAGAAATCATCAAAAAAAAATATTTATTTCAGTCAATATATATATCCGTACACTTGGTTATTATGAAAAAGCATATCAAGTAACCTGGGTTCTAAATAAAACTAACTTCATAAAACCTTGACAAACTTATTATCATCTTTTAAAATTTGATTTATGTATTCATCATATATATTTAACTTTATTTTAACTCAGGAAATATTTATATACATATTGAAATTTAATGAATTGATTGATCATACTTGTTACAAAATAGAACATCAAATTAAATAAATTAAATTTGGTAACAACTTGGACATGCAGAAGGATTCCACTCCACATGTACATGATGAACGATTAGCATTTTAGGCAACCTTTGGAATACGCCCGAGACTTGAAAGATGCGTGCGGCGAAGATGGAATCCTCCAAACAATACTATTAAATAGTTAGTTAACGTTTTAGAATCTCCAAAGAATGTATTCTTTTTGACTTTGTCAACACTACCGAACTCTATAAAAACCCTAACGTGATCAATAAACTTGAAGCAAGTCTCAAACTTGTAAAGGAAAAGAACTTCATATCTTTAAGACCAATGGGTGATTCTAGTGGCGATACGGGAAGCTCCATGCATGGAGTCTCGACAAAGACGACAGGCAAGTACGATCTCCCGGTAGACTTGGAGGATAAGGCAACAGTTTTCAAGATCTTGTCTGTCGCTAAACCTCACATGAGAACGTTCCACCTCTCGTGGATTTCTTTCTCCACATGTTTTGTCTCGACATTCGCGGCTGCACCGCTTGTCCCGATCATTCGAGAGAATCTCAACCTCACCAAACAAGACATTGGAAACGCCGGAGTTGCATCTGTCTCGGGGAGTATCTTCTCTAGACTGGTGATGGGAGCAGTGTGTGATATTCTTGGTCCCCGTTACGGCTGTGCATTCCTTGTCATGCTTTCTGCACCAACAGTGTTCTCAATGAGCTTCGTTGGTGGAGCCGCAGGGTTCATAACGGTGAGGTTCATGATAGGGTTCTGCCTGGCGACGTTTGTGTCGTGTCAATACTGGATGAGCACTATGTTCACTAGTAATATCATCGGTCTGGTGAACGGGACAGCCGCCGGGTGGGGAAACATGGGCGGTGGAATAACGCAGTTGCTCATGCCGGTTGTCTATGAAATCATAAGGCGTTGTGGTGCAACAGCATTCACGGCATGGAGGATCGCCTTCTTTGTCCCTGGTTGGTTGCACATCATCATGGGAATCTTGGTGCTCACGCTAGGTCAAGATCTCCCAGGTGGGAACCGAAAGGACATGGAGATAAGGGGAAAAGTTGTCAAAGACAAACTTGGAAAGGTTTAACTCTATCCATATGAACGTTCTCACAAAATTTTAATCTGCCTATAGTAGCTAGATGGATCAAAGGTTTAACTAATGACTTCGTAATAATGGTGTAGATCATGTGGTGCGCCGTTACTAACTACAGAACTTGGATCTTCGTTCTTCTTTATGGATACTCGATGGGAGTCGAGTTGAGCACTGATAATGTCATTGCCGAGTACTTCTTTGACAGGTTTGTTTCCAATCGATTTAGAATAGAGTTAAACACTTTTGGTATAGTCAAGAATAACAATAATGTTATCAGAATAGGCAAGTGAAACATTGGCGTATCATTTCCAAAACTTAAGAAGCGATATCCATAGATATAGGAACAATAATTTGGTTCACCCCTGTGAAAGATACAAAATTAAAAAAAAGTTGAAAAAGACTTGAGGTTAACTTGAGAATTCACTGTAGAGGTGAACCCAAATTTTATTCTAAATATAGGTTTCCAAATCTTTTAATTTTTTTAAAAATACTTACAAAATTGACTATAACCCTTAAAATCTCAAAACATGCTCTTACAATAAGAGAGTAAATATATACATTGTTTGTTTAGGTTCCACTTGAAGCTTCACACAGCTGGAATCATAGCAGCATCTTTCGGAATGGCCAATTTCTTTGCTCGTCCAGCAGGAGGCTATGCATCTGACATGGCAGCCAAGTACTTCGGGATGAGAGGGCGTTTGTGGGCTTTGTGGATCATTCAGACGGCCGGTGGTATCTTCTGTGTGTGGCTCGGCCGCGCCAATACCCTCGTTACTGCCGTTGTAGCTATGATCCTCTTCTCTTTAGGAGCACAAGCCGCTTGCGGAGCTACCTTTGCAATTGTGCCTTTTATCTCCAGGCGATCCCTAGGCATTATCTCGGGTCTTACCGGGGCTGGTGGGAACTTTGGATCAGGACTCACACAGCTCATCTTCTTCTCAACCTCACGATTCACAACTGAACAAGGGCTAACGTGGATGGGAGTGATGATAATCGCTTGCACACTGCCTGTGACCTTATGTCGCTTTCCTCAATGGGGAAGCATGTTCTTGCCTCCTTCCACCGTTACGGCGGAGCAGTATTATGTTTCTGAGTGGAGTGAGGAAGAGAAGCAGAACAACATGCATTTAGGCAGCCTCGCCTTTGCCAAGAGCGCCGAGTCTGAGGGCGGCCGGAGAGCCCACTCAACGGTCATTGTTTGATTAATCAATGATTTCATTTATGTGTAATGGAACAAACTATGGGAAAATAAACATATTGTTTCCATATGCTTTTATTGGGTTTTGCTTTTTGTTATTGCCTTTCTTGAATTTCTTTTGTTTGTTTGTACTGAGAGTTTTTAGTTAAAAGCTCTTTTTAATTGAAGTGTGCTTACATGTTGAGAATTTTTAAGAATAAGGAGAAGCGCCATTGATGGAAAACCAAAACCAAGTTGTTACTTGGCACTCAATATCTATATTATTGGTGAGTTAAATGCCATCTGGTAGATTTTTTATTGATTATTGCTAAAGAATTATATACAATAAAGAGATATGGTGATTGATTGTGTCTATGATGAGTTTATTAGTAGGTCGAGAGAATTTCAAAGTTATGCTCAATCAACATTTAATTGTGTCTTTTCTTTTTATGAACAAACCTTACTTTCATTACTTAAAAAGAACTCAAACAGAGTTAACGCAGTTCATCAAGGCCAATTTAGCCAAAGCATCAGCTTCGGTGTTCTTGAGCTACATGGTTAAACGAAATAGATGAAAAGAGAAAGTCGATTGTGTCTATGATAAGTTTATTAGTAGGTCGAGCGAATTTAAAAGTTGTGCTGAGCAAACGTTTGATGGACGTTTTTCATTGTTACATATGCAAGTAGTCAAGTTTTATGAGTCCAACGACCTAAAAACAAATGTGTATATATATACACAAGAATAATGTAGTTTTAGACTTTTAGGTAATGAATTGAGAAGATACACGGTGATACAAAGAGATTGACAGGCAAATCGGGAACACAATCTTTGCCAAGGAAGCATAGTAGCAACTTCAAAAACCTCTTGAGAATCTGGTTGATACATGAATAGTGGATCATCTCAGTTTCTGCAGTCTTAATAATAAAGCTCTCCCCCGTTTTTATTTTTCTTGGCTTGGGATTGCTTCCCCTTTTAAATCTTTGTACTAGTACAAACTTTCTCATTTTATAAATGATATTCACATATTTATCAAAAGTAAATAAAAAATACACAGTGATATGTCTGGAGGTAAAAGCACTTCCAATGGTATACTCCATTAGAATCCTTACAAATAGTGTTTTTAAAATTTTTTAATTATTTCTTTTTTCAGATTAAAAAAACAGAAAATATCAACTATTTGCGGATCGTCACGTGTTGTAGATCCACAAATAGTACAAAAAACTCAATAAGAATAAGTTTTTATTTAGAAATTTTAATAATTGAATCCTTAACTTTTAGTAGGATCTATTAATTATTTAATTATGTTTTCTCTAACGACTATTTCTTAAGGATTTCCATTACGAGTGCTCTAACAGAGATGGTCAAGGATAGAAGAAGAATAATTTTATTTTCCTTTCTAAGAACATCAATATCGGTGGGACCAAAAAAATAGTTCTTAAAATCTATTTTTTATTATTAAAAAAAAAATAGAACCAATGGCGGACCACCACGTGTCGTGGGGTCCGCACACAGTGTGAAAGACGCAGCAAAAACGTTCTTATCTAAAGAACTTTTCTCTTTTATCCTTCTTGGTTGTGTATTTTGTGATCTCCCTCTCCTCCTCTCCTAAAAACGTCCCTAAGAACGCTGATATTGATGCTCTAAATTCTTACGTACGTTTTTTTTTACATCAGGTTATCATTAGGTTAAAAATATAAAACAACATTGGATTGAACTAGTAACTTTGACCTATATATAACTTAGCGTTATGCCAATAAACCAACCAATCTAATAATCGAACTAATATTTAATTCCAAGATTCTAAATCTGCCCCAGCGTTTCCAGACTTTTATTGTGCCGGCGTTTCTAGACTTCAAATGTTATTTTTGAGTCATACTTCTCAATTGGTGATTTGAATTATATGATCATATAGAAATTGACTTATACAAAATACTAAATATATGTATGGCGTCATCAATAAGTTGACTTCTAACATTTGGGCAGCGAAATTTTGTCTTTTCTCAAACCTCAAAAAGCCTCGAGACAGGGAACATTGCACGTCAGCAAGATCGGTGTATACAAGTACAACGGCTATGGTACGGCACGTCGGCAACTATGCTGGTAGGGGTATAAGCTCCAAGCCTCCAACCATAAATACCACCATGGCACCATATACATATGTAATACTATTTGACTGGCATTCACAGTTTTACATGTCCACCCTCAGAATAAACATATATGTTAACTTGCAACTCATTTGAACAATGTATATGTTAACCAGTTAAATTAACGTAATCTAACAATTAATTCCAAACAATTAGACAAATTCTCATAAATATGTGGCGTAATTTAACTACTATAAAACCAAAAGAGTCCTAACCAGAATTTTGAATAATATTTGCATGATAAAATAGGTTTTCATTTAATACGTAAATGATATCTAACCGTCTTTGGGAGAAGGATTTTAAAAAATATTTTCAAATCACCTGTTATTGAACATGGAATTTATGTAAAATCATTTGTAACACTTGCAAATCTCCTGTTATTCAATTAATCATTTACAAAACTTATAACAAATCCCCTATTATTGAAATATAAACATTATTTTGGAAGGAGAAAGATTTTGGGATGCTTTGTATTAGTTCCAGTTATAAAGTGTTGCTATAAAAATCTCACATCTACATGTGTTATTTAGAGAGACTTCAGAATAAAAATAAAACATCTATTTATTTGATCAAAAACAAAAAAAAAGTAAAACATCTGGTTAACGATGAAAAAGAAAACAAATATACATAAGACAATCGACGGCTACTTTACATCTTTCTAACCCTTGAGACAATCATTCAAAGCCAATGAATTGCAGATTTATCTCTATCTGCTCCATTAGCAGATACAAAAAAAATCAAACCTCTGAACACTTCATCCATGGAAGATCGGCTCAAACCCCATAAAACTTCTTCCTTTATTAATCATAACTACTATGTTCATATTCTTCCTCTGTTATTCTCCTGCGATGGCTGCTTACTTAACTCACTGCAAACTCGGTTCTTAGATTTTCGATTACTGATACTGAGTTCTTAAATCATGGAAATTTGCAAACACCACTTGGGTTCCTCTGCGTGTCTTGTTGGAACAATCCGGAGAACATAGTAGACAAAGAGAAAGATAGTAGATTAACGTAAGGAGGAGTTATTATGTAGTTTGTTGAGACTTAGTAGCCATAAGCTTGCTCAAGTTTCTTTGTCTCGGAAACCTTTGGTTAATGATAAACATGGGGAATTTATGGCTGCAACTAATGGTTTCGGTTCTGAGAATTTTATTTTTTTACACTAGGACATAGACAACGTATAAGGCGCTTCTTCTTGATGGCTCGGCACTTGCGACGAGGCACTAGAGCACATGTAAGCTAGGGGAGAAGAAGTTTTGGTATGAGATGAATCAGTTGTGGGAGCTGCGTCACCTAACTTAGCGCCACTTCTTTGTGTCTGCGTTGTGGAAGAAGAGAAGCTTCTTCTTTATAAGTACATGTCTAATTAGTCGTTGCACAGGTGGTCACCATGGATGTAGCCATCCTTGAAGAGACCTTGAAGCTTCTAGTTTGTTTTTTTACGTTTGATATATATATATATACACAATTATGAAAGACTATCAATCAAACTTGAACTATGGTATCAATTTAGTCCACTCTTGTTATCTGTCATCTAACTGAGGTATCTGTCTTGATATACAAAGAGACTGAGATATGCTTATTGTCGTCACCTGAGCCTCTTCCCTCTGTTTTATTATTGCTTCACACCAAATCCATTGAGATTATAAAAATAAGTCTAAAGATTGTAATCCGAATAAATATGTAATTTTGGTTTTCTCTTAAGTTTCTCATGCTCCAGACTGTTTTCGGTCTTGTGAAAGTTTTTTTTTGTATCCCCTGGTCTGTCTGTTTGAAGACACTAGTGCATGTAACTTTAGTTTTATTTTCCTCCCTGAAAAAACGTGATGATTGACTTACGACAAATGTCCATTTAGGTAACGATCATAGTTGATATGATAAGTAACTGTGGCACCCATGCTTGTCCAATTAGCAACACCAGACAAGTACATGAGTTTCATGTAGACAGTTTTAGACGTGTGTCTCTCACTCTATGTTAAATTTTCTTGAAGATATTGATTTTACAGAATGCATTGATAGAACGACTTGTAAACAAATCACCTAAATAACTCTGAAATTTTCAGAAAATAGTTTACCAAATCACCTATAGATTTTGTTTAAAATTTTAACTTTAACTAAAATCACCCAAATAACTTCAAAACTCACCTAAATCCCACCAAAATTAAAACACTCCACAACTCCTTAGAATCCTCAATCCAATACACCCCCCTAAAACACTCCACAACTCCTTAGAATCCTCAATCCAATACACCCCCCTTAGAATGATTAGAAATGTTGATTTTAATGAATAGCATGATGCCAATGACCGGGATGTCCGGTTGGCAAATGGTTACTGAGGGAGAAAGAATCGCTGAAGGGTAGATAATTAATTATTACTATTACTCTACTTTTTTAATCAGGATGCATGAAAGCAAGGTTGCATTCTTTTGCTATATTGATGAATAAGTGAGAGGGTTTCCTCGTAGAATGTCTGCAACCTGCATGCGAGAGAGATCCTAGTTCTGAAAAAGCAACGCCGTGCACCCAGACTGAAGGCAAAGCTGAAACAAAGTAGTCAACAAAAACAAGTGAATATGTTTTTTTTTTGAACAAGTGAATAGCATTCGGACAATTTTTTTCTGGTTGAAACGTGTGTGGAACCACTGGCATAGAAAGTCTTCAAATTCACTTTGCGTATTGAAGTGTTAGGATTCAAGAATCGTGAGAACCGAAAACGTATAAATTCAAACACTGTCCAATTCAAAGAAAGTGTTGTTTTAAATGATTTAATTTACATATAGAGCCTAGAGGTTATATTAAAAAACATTAAAAATTACCATACGTTTTATTAATACAAATATCATTTTCCAGCAAAAAATTAGTAATAAGTATTATCTCATAAATATTGGGAGAAAATTATGATATACTAGTTTAAACCATTGCATTACAGAAAAAAAACTCTAGAACGATGTTTGTTAATAATATATCACAAGGAAAAATCTCCATGCTAGCGTGACCAAGCTAACGTACGCAACGCAAATTATCTGATTAATTTGTGCGCTAATGGAGATACCATAGCTAGGTATCTGCTAGAGTAAGCCTCTCAGCGTCTTAATTAATTTCGACCTCAACTATATTCATGAACCTCCTTACATTCCTACATCACATAATTTAGGCAGTGAAGTTTTGATAATCAATAATGTAATGCCTACATTTTTGGTACTAGTTACAAAAAATTCAGATCTTAACTTAATACACAGCGCTAACTATACAAGGGTAGAGTTGCCATTTGATAACCAGGCAACCTTTGGGATAAGCGAGAGACTAGGAAGATGCAATAGATTCCTCCATATAGTACTTTTAAATTGTTGCTGTACAATTAAAAAAGTTCATTATAAATGTTAGGATAACCATTGGGAATCTCCAAAGAATGCATTTTTCAAATAGTCAACGCTAGGAATACTATATAAGCCCTCGTGTGATCTTCCAGACATCAATCAAAACAAAAACTTAAATCATATCACATTCTTGTGAAGGAACTTAATAGTTTGTATCAATGGGTGATTCTACTGGTGAGCCGGGAAGCTCCATGCATGGAGTGACCGGTAGAGAACAAACATTTGCTTTCTCGGTGGCTTCACCGATTGTCCCAACCGACAAGACAGCAAAATTCGACTTGCCGGTGGACTCGGAACATAAGGCAACGGTTTTCAAGCTATTCTCCTTTGCCAAACCTCACATGAGAACGTTCCATCTCTCGTGGATCTCTTTCTCCACATGTTTTGTCTCGACGTTCGCAGCTGCACCACTTGTTCCCATCATCAGGGAGAATCTCAACCTCACAAAACAAGACATTGGAAACGCTGGAGTTGCGTCTGTCTCTGGGAGTATCTTCTCTAGGCTGGTGATGGGAGCAGTGTGTGATCTTCTCGGTCCTCGTTACGGCTGTGCCTTCCTTGTGATGCTTTCCGCACCAACGGTGTTCTCAATGAGCTTCGTGAGTGGAGCGGCAGGGTTCATAACGGTGAGGTTCATGATTGGGTTCTGTCTAGCGACGTTTGTGTCTTGTCAATATTGGATGAGCACTATGTTCAATAGTCAGATCATCGGTCTGGTGAACGGTACAGCCGCCGGGTGGGGAAACATGGGTGGTGGTATAACGCAGTTGCTCATGCCTATTGTGTATGAAATCATTAGGCGGTGTGGTGCAACAGCGTTCACAGCCTGGAGGCTTGCCTTCTTCGTCCCTGGTTGGTTGCACATCATCATGGGAGTCTTGGTGCTCAATCTAGGTCAAGATCTTCCTGATGGCAACCGAAGTACCTTGGAGAAAAAGGGAGAAGTTGCCAAAGACAAATTCGGAAAGGTAACTATTTACATATATCACACATGAATATGTCATCTTAGCGAGCTAGACGTATAAAGTAATAACCCTTCGTTTTGTATAAATGGTGTAGATTATGTGGTACGCTGTCACAAACTACAGGACTTGGATCTTTGTTCTTCTCTATGGATACTCCATGGGAGTTGAGTTGAGCACTGACAATGTTATCGCCGAATACTTCTTTGACAGGTTTGCTTTTGATCGCCATTTGAAAATATATTTTTATGGTGTTGTTCGGATTTCATTTGAAGCCTGAACACACCAATTAAGGTTATCTGAAAAATTACAATTATAATTAATTTAATTATAATTAAAAAAATAAAACGCAATTGGTTATACAAAACTTGATAAAATTAAGGTTATTTGAAAAATTCCATTAAACATTCTACATATTGAAACTGAGGGAGTAATAAATTGTTTGTTTAGGTTCCACTTGAAGCTTCACACAGCTGGAATCATAGCAGCATCTTTCGGAATGGCCAACTTCTTTGCTCGTCCAGCAGGAGGCTATGCATCTGACTTTGCAGCCAAGTACTTCGGGATGAGAGGGCGTTTGTGGGCGTTGTGGATCATTCAGACGGCAGGTGGTCTCTTCTGCGTGTGGCTCGGCCGGGCCAACACCCTTGTAACTGCTGTTGTAGCTATGATCCTCTTCTCTTTAGGAGCACAAGCCGCTTGCGGAGCCACCTTTGCTATCGTGCCTTTTGTCTCCCGGCGAGCCCTAGGTATCATCTCGGGTTTTACCGGGGCTGGGGGAAACTTTGGGTCAGGACTCACACAACTTATCTTCTTCTCTACCTCCCGCTTCACGACTGAACAAGGGCTAACGTGGATGGGAGTTATGATAGTTGCTTGCACGTTGCCTGTGACCTTAATCCACTTTCCTCAGTGGGGAAGCATGTTCTTGCCTCCCTCTACAGATCCAGTCACAGGTACGGAGGAGCATTATTATGGTTCGGAGTGGAATGAGCAGGAGAAGGAGAAGAACTTGCATCAAGGAAGTCTCAAGTTTGCCAAGAACGCCAAGTCTGAGGGTGGCCCTCGTAGCCGCTCTGCTACACCGCCTCAGAACACACCCAACAATGCTTGATCATTCCAAGTTTAAAATCAATAATTTTACTTTTGAAATGGAAACAAACAATGGGAAAATAAGTATCTGTTTCCTTCTTCATGTTGCGTTTGTCTTTCTTGAATTTGTTTTATATGTTTGCACCGAGCCTTTTTTAATTAAAAGCTCTTTTTGATTGAAATGTATCGCTCTTTAAGGTTAAGACTCGTGACAACTAGTTAATCTTAATTTCTCAAAATTTTGTGAAACTAAGAGTTCGTAACTTCTGATATGTAACTACTATATGAGTACTAATGCTTATCAATCAATATTGCTAACGTCTATATATGTCAAGAGAAAATCTTTGTCGGAATATGAAAACCTAAAAGTCAACTATATACTGATGAGCTCAGCACCTTTAAGTAATTATATTTATAAGGTGTAACATATATCTGTATTAATTTTTTCCTCTTCAGATAAATGAAAATACAACTCAAACTAACTATTCAGACATTGTTTAATTCCAATATACTGATGAGTACAGCACCTTTAAGTAATTATATTTAGCCTTTGGGCTGTTAATATTGTGATAATGGCTTCATTGACCTGCATCGTGGTCTGCAGACTTATCAAATCCTGGAAACACACAATAATTCAGATATTTGATGATGACGTACCATTAGACTTTTCGTATCATGTTCCCTATTACAGATATCGACGTCCTCGCTGACTCTCAAATATACAAACTACTACCGTTAAACTATGTTCAGATCTAACCATCCAGGTGTACTTAACTTTGTTTATTAGAAACGTACTTTCTAGCTTAAGCCTTAACTAATGTTACTTATAGTTATATGACCAGTCTTTTTAAGATACCTTTAGAAGTTGGGTGTTTGCTAATAGCTAGAGAACCATCATACATCGTGGAATATGTGGACGTTTATATGGCGGAGAACAAGAGCGTTTGCTAATATTGGTTCCGTTTATGTATAATTAATGCGCTAATTCACCTTTTAATTAACAAAGACACGTTACTAGTTTTTACTAATCTTTAATCCTTCACGTATACACTAAAATGATGGTTTCAACAGTTAGTATTATTCTCAGTACATTGGTTTTACGTATATTCATCGTCAAAGAGAATAACGGTGGCGATCACAAATAATGTGATAACACTTTAGCAAAAAATATAATAATGTGATAACGTTGCTGGTATTAAAAACGATTGATAGCCCCTAATTCTATACGTACCGGCGTACCGCTATCAATATTGTTTTGAGTCGTTGATATGGGCCAAAAATGAAACCCAACATAAACTAACGTATTCGTAAACAAAAAGCCCAATAAGGCCCACGTAGTTTCAGAAGCAACTTCACCGAGAGTTTCTTGTTCTCTGACTCTAGAGACGATTCTTGAATGATTCTGGATTCTTCATGGTGGAGAAGTTTTATCAGGGTTACCTTAAATTCATAATTCTTCTGTAGTTAAAAGTTCCCAATACCAAAGTATCATTTTGTACTTAAAAACCGTTTAAATTCGAAAACACAAGGGGAAGACAAATCATTTTGGCGGTAGTAATAATTATTACGATAACGGTGTAAATATAAAATTTTAACAAGTGTGTAACGTTTGAACACGAAAAAAGAAAGAAAAGTAAAAAAGATGAAAATCTTAAAAGGGGGAATTTAATTACCACGGAACAAATTATATATACCACTGTCACAAATCCACAAAGCGCCTTAAAAGCGAAGAGCGTGTGCGTGTGTGTGACTACTGACTAGTGTCCACCGTGAAAGTTGCGCAGGCAGAGCTTGGAGAAAGCGATTCGTCGACGATTTCTACCGGAAAAATAAAAAAAATATCAGATTCCTAGGTTTTCCCCCGTCGCGTCAAAGCCGTAGAATTAAAGCTCATTCCTCGTTTCTCTCTCGTGGAGGTACACACTTCGTTTAGGGATTTTTAATTTAAGGTCTGGATCAAACGATTTTAGGGATTTTTTTTTTTAGAGACCCACATGTACTAAGGGGGGAGTAAGATGAGATTCTATAGGCGTCTGGTGCATGCACATTGATTAGCTTGTTAGTTTGTGTAGTAAGCAAGCCCTTTTTTCTCTTGGTGTGAAAAGAAAAGATTGAAACTTTTATCATTTTTTCTTCTTTTAAGTGTGGTTTCAGATGAGATGAAGAAAGACGAGAAGAATGGTTCTACGGGAAGGACCGTTTCCACTAGGTCTCTAGCTGTAGCTTCCTCTGCCTCTGCAGATAAAGAAACTTCTGGTTTGGGTTTGAGGAGGTCCGCCCGTGGAGGAGCATCGTCTACCTCTAGTACAGCTAAGTCAGAGGGACGGACTCCATCACCTGTTTCAGTTTCGAAAAAGTCTGGTAAAATCGAGAAGAAACACAGAGCAAGTCCTCTGAGGAGGTCCAACAGGGGAAAGAGTGTTTCATCTGATAAGCCTGGCAGGGACGCTGACACTTCAGCCTCGGATGTTGCGGAGAGCAAGGGCAGAGCGATGGACGACGTAGAAGATTTGACAGTAGGGGAGGTGAAGAAATATGTGCCTAAGATGACAGGCCGGAGTTACAGGGCCTTGTATAGAGGGCATCTCAAGGGGAAAGCTAATGCTTCTTCTAATGATGACGAACTTGTTGTGCTTGGTTGTTCTCGCCGAGTTCCTGCTGGAAATGATGATGCCAGAGACGTTAACCGTTCCCCACGTGTGAATTCAGAGTCTAAAGGGGTGCTAGTTGGCGGAACTAGTTTAGCCAAGAGCCCCGATTTTGCTGTGAAACTAGCTAGGGTTACAGAAAGCATGGTGCTTGATTCATCCCCCGTGGTTGGGGATGGCAGTGTTATAGGTCCGCAATCTGAGAATCCGGAAACGCAGAAGGTTCCCGTCAGTGCAACTAGCTTAGAAACCGACATAGATTTGCCTCTGAAAAGAAAAAGGGACACTGCAGGAATTGTGATGGATGAATGTGCAAATGCAGATGACCGCATTATGAGTTCTGATGGGGTTATTCCATCTCCACGCCGGCGCACAAATAATAGTCAACCTAAAAGTCGGGGCACATGTCAAAAAGGGAAAAAGTAAGATTTTTTTTTTTTTTTTTGACTCTCATCTCTTTTTGAAACGATCTGGCAATTGCTTTTATAGATGAATGCTGACCGATATGTTCTAGATTGTAATTTTAGTTTTACAACAATTTTGAAGGGTCAGCGATGATTTTGAAAATCTGCGTGTTTCCTCCTGCATTGCTCAGCCAGTTCAAGAACCTGATCACTTGGCACAGGTTGGTTTCTTCTTGCTTTACTTTGGACACCTTTTTAACATTGGCCTGTCAAATTTAGTTTTACTTGTAAACTGAAAATTCTGTTCTGAATTGTATGTATGATATGAAGGAATCTGGACCCGCTTCAAACAGAGACTGTGGGGAGAACAGGCATGATACGCGACAAGATAAATCATATGACCCCAAATTGTCATCGGTGTACCCAGAGTATTGGGTTCCGGTGCAGCTATCAGATGTACAGATAGAGCAATACTGTCGGACTCTCTTCTCCAAATCTCTATCTCTTTCTTCACTGTCGAGGATTGATCTCGAAGAAACTCTCACTTCTGTAAGGAAAGTAAGTTTTTCTTCAATGCGCTTGTGCGTTAAATTCCCAGTTAACGATGGCAATAAGATAAGAACGAAATATATATATAGATAAAGTGTTCGCTGCATTGCTGTTCAAAAAAGTATTATGTGCAATGCTCCTAAGATGTTGTCACACAGGTGCTATGTTTTTCTGTTTGTATGTTTTGTTAAGAAATGTCTATTTGTTTTACGCTGCTCCGTAACACATAGAACTTGAAGTGCAAACAAGACAGTTTAGGATTTATTTAGATATCTGACTACTGTCTCTCAGCATCACGTTTTCTCAAAGGCTCTTTCTGTACTTTAATGTGTGGAGATATTAACTGCCTTCTTCGTGTGTTTGCAATTTTGTTGACAGACTTGTGACCACCCATATGTTATGGATGCATATTTGAAACAACTGCTCACCAATAATCTGGAGTTGCGTGAACTCGTGGATGTAGAAGTCAAAGCAAGCGGAAAACTTCACCTACTTGATGCAATGCTTACTCAGATAAAATCAAAGGGTTTAAAAGCAGTTGTCTTCTACCAGGTGCATTTCCATTATTATGAATGAAGAGACTTATTTGTTTGTCATAAATACGTCCCTTACTGCATTTGCTTTTAACAATGGAATTCTGTCTTCTGCTGAAGTATGTTTTTGATCATGTGATCATGAATTGTAAAGTAGCCTTCAGTAATCAGTTGGCACTATGAGAAATGCTGAGTTGAAATGTTTCTTCTCTACCTTTATCGATATATGTGCCTCATGTTTGTTTGAATAACTTTTCATATTTTGTTCAACAGGCAACACAAAGCCCTGAGGGGCTTCTGCTTGCTCATATTCTGGACGATTTTGTGGGTCAAAGATTTGGTCAGAATTCTTATGAGCATGGGGTCTGTCACTCAACGAAGAACGCTATAAATAATTTCAACAAGGAGAGTGAATGTTTTATTCTGCTTTTGGAAACACGTGCCTGCAGTCAAAGCATCAAACTGTTGCGGGCTGAGACGTTGATTCTTTTTGGAAGCAGCTTGAATCCATCGCATGATGTTAAGCTCTTAGAGAAGATCAAGATCGAGTCATATTCCGAAAGAACTAAAATATTCCGGTTGTACTCAGTATTTACAGTGGAAGAAAAAGCCCTGATTCTGGCTAGGCAAAAAAAGTCTCTGGAAAACCTAAGCCGTCCTCTCACACATGCACTGCTCATGTGGGGGACTTCATATTTATTTGATAAGCTGGATCACCTCCATGGAAGTCAAACCCCAGATTCAGGAGTTCCATTAGAGCAATCTATCAGGGGCGACGTGATTCGTGAGTTCTCGTCCATACTCTCTTCCAGTGTTGGAGAAGGAAATGTAGGCAAGCTGTGTCTACTCTTAGAAGCCAAGCATACCCAGGGAACTTACAGCACTGAGTCTACTTTGTTTGGTGAAAAATATGTCGAGCTGTCAGATGAAGTTAGTCCAAATATATTTTGGGCAAAGCTGTTGGATGGAAAGAACCCTATGTGGAAATATCATTCAGATACTTCACAAAGGAGTCGAAAAAGAGTACGGCATCTTCAGGTCTCTGAAGCGACTGCCAAACTTGACGATGGCAAAAATACAAAGAAGATAAAGAAGGCTTCAGATTACGATGAAGGAAAAGCCTCAGGGAAGGATCACATGGGTAAAATAGTTTATACCCCTATAACTCTAGTGTTCATTGAATTTTGCAATTACTTTGCTTATTGTCTAATCTTCAGGGGATTTGGAGTCACCAAAAGTCACAACATTCCAGCCATCATGTGGATCTGCTTCTGGTATGAACGATGCATTTAATGGAAAAGATGCTATTGGCTTGTATTCTGAAGGCGGTCATATATCTAGAATCCCAGAGGATATGTTTGCTGGCATTGATTTGAGACAAACTCCGGGCGAATCACAGAAGAGTCTCCATGCTGTCTTAAAGCCGCAGATAGCAAAACTTTGCCAAGTTCTGCATCTTTCAGTAAGTGGCTCTTTCGCCTGCGCAACTTATTTTAGCTTTTGCATATGTAGATTGTAATTGGAATTGTTACCTCATTTCATGTTATAGCCAAATGGAAAATTTTTAGTGTTCATCTATATTGCTCCCATCATATCTGGCTGGCTCCGTTGCCAATATCTGTTAAAAATGGAGGAACTTCTGCACGAAACACTAGCTAGTTATCTTCCCCATGTCCTTCATAGCTAAGAAAGACTTTGTCTCCTTTGCATGATCTGTTCATGGGAGATATTGATATAACTTTTGGCCTCAGTACCTGGTGGATCAAAAGTTTATATGTTTGCTGGTGTTATAGAAACTGATATATTGACTAATGTTATAAGTTTTGTGTATACAGTAACTGTTATTTTGGGGTCTTATATCTTCGTATATGGCTAATAGATGTGTCTACTGCCGTGTCCATACTGAATGTTTCTTTGATCCTCTCTGTGCACCGTCTATTAAACTTGCACTAAAAGGTATATCTGCTAATTGGTTGACATATCATTTTGTTTTCAGGAAAATTTGGCACGCATGGTTGAAAACTTTCTTGAATATATTATTGAAAACCACCGTGTCTGCAAAGAGCCAGCTTCAACATTGCAGGCATTCCAGATAGCCTTGGTATGATAGCATTCACTTCCATAGTATTCATTGTTTTCTTCATCACCTGCCTTATTTGAAAAGGATCATCTGTGGCATCACTGCTTTTGTGGGAATGTATTACAAGTTCCATTGATTGCTCGAATTGGGCTAGCTACTAGTATCTAACAAAATTCATGCTTTGTAGGCCACAACGTAAGGCCTTTGATTGTTGTATAATTTATGAATAGTCACATGCTGAGTACGTTCTTAATAATGCACTTTCAGATTTGGATTGCAGTCTCGTTCGTAAAGCAAAAGTTTAATCGTGAAGAATCTCTGGTCCGCGCAAAATCGGAATTAGGTTTCAATTGCTCTAGAGAAGAGGTGGATTATATATATTCTTATTTGTACTGCATGAAGAGTCTATTCGTGGGGCGCACACAAGGTTTCCAGGAAAAGGGTGAAGAATGCATAGCTGAGAAGAGAGGTATCCATTATAGCTCAGTAACAAAGGATGTTGAAAAGACTATTAGCGACATCAAAAAGAAATGCTGTAAGAGCCTGCGTAAGCTTGTACAAACCCTCGAGGAAAAAAAGATGGACCTGATGAATAGGAATGCTGACAAGAAGCAGGAACTTCAAAATTGTAAAAAGGTGGAAGCATCATTTATTCGTGTCACCTATTTAGGTATAGGTACTCAGAGCTTACATGATGCTCTCCAACGGCTGGAACATACTTTTGAAAGAAAATTTGATGATCTCAAAAGAGAGTTGGATGAATGCCTTGAAAGTTTAGAGAAGATATACGAGGCTACAAAGAAGAAGTTGGCTGAGGACGAAGCCTGTTGGATTAGTCGGATAGAGAAATGGGCACTAGCTGAATTAAGAAATGGTGCTCCCATCCAAAGTGGCAACAACAAGCATTTTAGTGGATTATTCTCATCAAATGCTCCTGATGTACACACTTGCAGTGATGCCAGGGGTGAGGCTACTTATGCTGAAACGAATTGCATGGCTTCCAAGGGAAGTCAAGTGCCAGAGGCAGAAACCACATTAAGAACCATGTCGGGTGGCAGCACTCAACAAGTTCATGAAATGGTGGCTTCAAGAAATGACAAGGCGTTGGATGTCTCTACCTTGTCTCATGAACAGCGTAAAGACATTGTGGCTTCAACGAGCCAGCCCAATGAGCACCCTTCGATCACTGCGCCTCAGATTTTAAATCCTGCTGGCTGTCAAGAGGAATTTGCGGCCTTGAACGTGCAGTTGCCAGAATACCAGATTCGTGACAAAGTGACATCAGCGACACCAGATGAAGATGTTCCCTCAAGGGTGCCAGAGTCTACCTCTCTCGACTCTTCTTTGAATAGAGAGGAGGCTTTGGTTTCAGTAGAAAATGATAGAACAATTCAAGCGGGCTCCAATGCGGACAACAGTTTGGACCAGCATAATGAGGAAGCTTGTTCTCTTGACAAGGAGATTCCTGACGAGTTAGTGTTGCCTCTGCCACACCCTGCGTCTTTGGTAAAGACTAGGGGCTCTGCTGAATATGATCAGGTTTATTCATTTAATCCTTATAGTGCTTGTCATCCTGCAAAAACAGCTTGTGCTGCCGATCAAATGCCATTTTTCCTTAATAAATTGACTTTCCTGGACAGGTGGATCACGAGATATGTCGTATGCCTTCTTCACCGGGAGAAAAGCAACCTGATCCAGCAGAAAACTTTCAAGGCCGAAACATTGAATCAACAACTGAGGCTCAGCCAGCGGGATCTCCTATGCCTTGTGGAAAGCAATCTGACCCAGCAGTAAACATTCAGGGCAAAAATATTGAAACAGCAATTGAGCCTCAGCCAGCTGAATCTTCTATGCCTTCTTCACCGGCTAGAGGCCAATCTGACCCAGCAGAAAGCATTCAGGGCAAAAATGTTGAAGCAACTATTGAGCTTCAGCCAGCTGAATCTTCTATGCCTTCTTCACCGGATGACAAGCAGTCTGACCCAGCAACAATCATTCAGGGCAAAAACATTGAAACAGCACTAGAGCAGCCAGCTGGATCTCTTGTGCCTTCTTCACCGGCCAGAGGGCTATCTGACTCAGCAGCAAACAGTCAGGGCAAAAATATTGAAACAGCAATTGAGCCTCAGCCAGCTGGATCTCCTGTGCCTTCTTCACCGGATGGCCAGCAATATGACCCAGCAACAATCATTCAGGGCAAAAACATTGAAACATCACTAGAGCAGCCAGCTGGATCTCTTGTGCCTTCTTCACCGGCCAGAGGGCTATCTGACTCAGCAGCAAACAGTCAGAGCAAAAGTATTGAAACAGCAATTGAGCCTCAGCCAGCTGGATCTCCTGTGCCTTCTTCACCGGATAGCCAGCAATCTGACCCAGCAGCAATCATTCAGGGCAAAAACATTGAAACAGAACTAGAGCCTCAGCCAGCTGGATCTCCTGCGCCTTCTTCACCGGCTGGACAGCAATCTGACCCAGCAGTAAACATTCAGGACAAAAACATTGAAACAGCAATAGAGCCGCAGCCGGCTGGACAGCAACCTGACCCAGCAGAAAAAAATCAGTGCAAGAATATTGAAGCAGCAGTTGAGTGTCAGCCAGCTGGATCAGAAACATTAGAGACCGGCGGTTTTGCTGCATCAGAGCAGGTCCCTCTTGAAGACTCTGTCTTTTGCGGTTTTATTGTTATCTAGCTGTTGTAATGTTCATTCTGAGTTTCCAATTGAAAAAGTAGGGAAGTTTGGTGGTTGATTGATTCTCATATCTGTTTCAAATTGACTCTCTGGACAGGGTGATCAGGTTGCATGTCATTTGCCAACTTCGCCGGCTGGAAATCAGCCTGATTCAGGCGCAAATGTTGAGAGCCAAAACATAAGTACATCAGCTGAGCCACTTATAGCTGGTCCAGGCGTAGTGTCAGATCAGGTACTTATTGTCGCAACTTAAGACTTTCTCTTTTGTTGTCAGAAAGTATTACAACTTTGTAATGTTCCTTCTGGATTTGCTACAGGAACTAATGGACGCTCAGGACGCATGCTCTCTGCCATCTCCATCGGTTGAAACTCAGGCTGACTTAGCAGCAAACACTGAGGGCCAAAATACTACAACAGCGTCAGATGCAGTAGAGACTGGTCGGTAACTATCCTTGTGCATTTCAGTATAACTTTGCCAAACAGCTAACAGTCTGATCATCCCCTTTACTCAGATAACGTTGCACCCCTTGTCCATGAAGGTGTTGTGGAGTCTTCAGCAGGTGTAACAGCTCATCTTCCATCACTTCTTAACAACGCTACGGCTACTACGGGACAAAATCCCGTTCAACATGTTCCCCAAATACCTTTCCCTGTGTTCAGTGACCCGTTTCAGCATGAACTGGAGAAACTGCGAAGACAATCAGAGATCACAAAGAAGATCTGTGAAGAAAAGGTTAGTTGTTGTCAACTCTAGTTTTGGTTCCTTTTTTCTCAATGTTTGTTCACTGACTCTTAATTTTTTTTTTGTGAGCAGAAATCAATCTCGAAAGCTAATTTCGAGAGGAGGATAGCTGAAATACAAGAAGCGTATCAAAGAAAGTTTCATGAGGTAGAAGCTGAACATGCAGCCAGAAAGACGAAGTTACAGACGAGGAAGAATCTTGTTATAATGAACAAGTTCTTGTCGAGTGCGTTCTTGTCTAAATGTACGAGCAGAGTCTCCTCTCATTCCTCAGCATCTCCAAGGGGCAAGTGTTGGATTAATAGAGCATAATTAGTTTTAAGATATAAGGTTATAAAGTCATAATAACACCTTTTTTTCTTCTCCAGGTAGAATCCAGCAGCTAGCACAGAGAGCAACACAAGTGAGCTCACCGAGATATCATACTGCTTCAGCTCCTCCAGTTTCTCGCCCATCAGACCTTCCTCCTCTGACTTCAGCGTACAGCACAATGCCTCAGCCAAGACAGCCTCTCATCTCCAATACATATTCATCTTCGTCATTTCAGCAGCAAGAACAACAACAGAACTTGGGGAGTGGATTGCAGAGGAGCAATGATGTGGTCTGTCTCTCTGATGACGAGTGATCTAATCTCCTGGTGTCTAGGGTATAACAGTTGGTTTAGAGTTGCATATAAAAAAAAGTAAGTTCCCTTTAATACTGAAAAAAAATAGTCTGTTAATTGATGATTGGGGGCCATCATCAAAGTTTCTTATTACCCTGTCTCTTGTAAATGAAGCTTTCGTTTCCGTGATCAAGTGAGTGTGAGGGTAGGTAGAGGTTTAGTCTCCCCCCTTTAGTTTAAAAGCTCTCATCACATATGTCTATGTTTCTAGGCTTTTATAATATATTTTTCTTCTCTTTATCTTTACTACTCCAGTGATGATATCCTATTTGATTAGGTGCAATATAACTCTTTAAGAATGCATTTCCAGATTTGATAAACTATCCAACTCACCAGATTAGAACACCGAGTTTATTTTCCGAACACAAAGATTGCACAATCACTACAACAACTTGTACAAGATAACAAGACTAAAGTTAACTCCAGTTGTTAGAATCAATCAAACTGAGAGTGAGAAGCAATGTCTGAAGAGCTTTCTTTGGAGATTTGATCCTCTCGCTGTCTTTTAGGCATTCAGCAATTTGGAGAAGCTTCTGGGCCCAACTCTAAATTATCGAGACTGCAGGGCCCAATCGTATATTGTTTGATTTCTTTTCGACTTTTGGTGGAAAAGAAAAAGTTTTGGGCCTTACAGGTGAAAAAGGCAAAACAGAAGTAAGCCTATCTTCTTTCTCATTCTTTTCAAAAAAGGCTTAAGAAATATTTAAAGCAACCATTCTCTTTTATAAAGTTTTCATTAGATTTCGCATTTTTGCAAAGTATTACTACTAAGTACTAACTAGTTTGAATTGATTGTACTATTTTTCACGGTAAACTCTACTATTATTATCTATGTACAAAACTACAAATAAACAAATTCGTACACACTAAGGCAGCAAATATTACCCCACGTGATATGGAGGGTTAGTGGGTTATACAATATGCGAAAAACTCAAGTTCTGAAAGATAGAATGGGAAAATAAATATCATAGATGTAGTGAAAACGAAAACAAATATCATGATATTTTATTGTTCTATATACATTGTTTTGGACATGAATATCAAATCAATCAATACAATTAAATCAGGATCTTTTTTTTGGATTTACCCTCACTTTTACCTGGAATATTACATTTCATGCCATTGTGTATTTGCCTATTTTTTCAAAACTCATTAAGGGTAAACGTGGGAAACTAAAAAAAGACCAACTGAATTACTCAACTACCTATATATCTCACGAT
Source organism: Raphanus sativus (assembly GCF_000801105.2). Taxonomy (NCBI): domain Eukaryota; kingdom Viridiplantae; phylum Streptophyta; class Magnoliopsida; order Brassicales; family Brassicaceae; genus Raphanus; species Raphanus sativus. The sequence continues at coordinate 22,383,532 of NC_079515.1, read as the reverse complement.
TTGCTATATTTGCTATATATCAATACAGCTATTATTCTATCAATCTATACAGCAGCTGTATTTTTTTTCTTACAACTAAATCAATACGTTTGATGGCCAAACAAAAATCACAGCAGCTGTATTCTTTTTTCCTGATATATACTCCAAGTCGTTTTTTGTGTCGGTTCATTTTTTGTTTTTTTTTTGTAAGACACTAAGCTATTGATGTTTCAGACCAAAAAATTATAATTATTTTATTTATATCATTTAAATTTTTGTTCACTAACCATTTTTGTTAAATTTATTTAAGTTCAAATACCAAATCCAGAGAAATATTTGTGACCAAAAATTAAGAAAACAAGGAATTTTTTATATTTCCTATTAAAATTACATTATAGTGAATATACAAATAATAAAAATAATTTCATTATTGTGATCCAAACAAAACCGCAAAATGAAAAAAAAAAACCTCATTCATAAATCACTAAACAGTATATATATCTCTTCATCCAAACACAAACATACATATTTAAACATAATTGAGAAGAACTAAAAAATTAACAAAGTAAATAAAACTGAAAATATATCCGTCTTTTGGAAGGGCGGGTCAGTATCTAGTTGGTTTTAAGTTACGACTAGAAATAATTGATAGGAAGAACAGAACATGTGGGAGATGGGAAGCAAAAGAGTTAGGCAAGGGACCCACTTTCCCATGAGGTAACGCCACAATAATTACTCGAAAAATTCGGTTCTCGTCTCGTAATCGTTCGTCGGTGATCTCTCCATTTCACTTTTGACAATTTTTTTCTAATTATTAATCTAATTTACTAGTATTAATTTGCTAAATAAATCAAACATATCATTACTTCATAAAAATAATAATAGATGGGATCTAGAAACGAACCATCCTTATTCAAGGTGTATTTTTGTGTCACCTGATTGAATCTGCATGTGCTATGTGCCCTTTTGTTTTTTTTTCTTTCTTTTCTACTCCCTCCGTTCTTAAATATAGGATTTTTTGGAGTTTTTCTTTGTTCCACAATATAAGATTTTCTATATTTTTAAGGTAGTTTTGTATACTTTTGAGGTTCTTTTTTTATTAAAAGTTGTACTGATTAAATTTTATTGGTAGACAGTTATTGGAAAGTGTGTAAATGATATAAATAATTAAATAAAGTGCAAATAATTATTATAGTCTTAATAAACGTGAAAAGTGTAGAAAATCCTATATTTAGGAACAGAGGGAGTATACTTTAATACATTTGACTGTATTACCATCTTTGTTCAACAAATTTAAAACATACTTATCTTTACCAAGTTAATTAAAAATGGTAAAGCGTTCTATTTTTTTTTCTTACACGGACATATATTCCTTTCTCTCATCCATTCAAATGGATCAAATATTTGACTGATCTGTTACCTTATTTATATTAAAAATATCCGTGTTTACCACTGTAAAATTGAATGGGGTTTCAGGAAAGTACAGTAATGTAAATATTGAGGTTACTAAAATGTTAAAAAGACGCGCTAATAACATAATTTACTTTCCTCTAAAATCTGATTACAGATTTTTCTTTAAAGCTAAGAAATGTTTTAAGATGAAAAGCAGTTTCCATACTTCTTTTTCGTTATATTTATTATAAAAAAAAATCTGAAAAGAGAAGAAGAAACCGAGGAGACATTGAAAACTCCCATCTATCTACCTTTTTTTATCTTCTTCCCCCATCTCTCTCTCTCTCTCTCTCCCAAAGTTGAACCTGCAAATCCCTAAACCAGTCTGTGTAGTCCAAAGTATATTGAAAAGGTTCGTACGTCTTTCTCTCTTTATCTCCGCTTAACGTTGTGGATACATTTTTCTGTATGTGTTATATTTCATTTGTTCTAATTTTGCTGTGTGTTGCATAGAATGTTACAAGTAATATTTTTCTTTAAAAAGAAAATATATCTTTGCCGTTTTGGTTTGGTGTGAGAAAATGCGACCGACATTTCTGTCTAAAAATCTTAAAAGAGAAGTAGTATCACTCTTACCTAGACCTTGCAAAGATGTTCTCAATTGTTATTATTACGTCTGAGATTGTGTAGTTTTTATTTTGGTCTTCTTGGTGAAATTTCTCTAGAAAGGTTCACTGTATTTTTTGAGTGAAACCCCTAAAATATTACTACTACACAATCCAACAAGTTTAAAGTGATCAATTCTATAATTAATTATTCTTACTTAGCTGTTCTTGTAAATCATTTGGTGCATATAATTGTTGTTTTAGGCTCATTTCAAAATCACTAACCTGTTTTTTTTATTTTTTATTTTTTCTCTGCAGCATTAAGAAGGAAGCATGAGTTGGTTCCCTGAGGAGGAATTCAAAGGTCTTTCAGACAGTTTCTTTGATGATATCATCAACCATATCAACTTTCCACTCGAAGACACCACCACAGGCGAGGGAGGAGAAGATTGGGACTCCAAGTTTCAACACCTCGAGCCTCCTCCCATGGATTTGTTTACTACTTTTCCCTCTGAGTTCACATCCTATCATGTCACTAACAAGGAGGTTGCCCCTGTACCTCTATTGGTGAGTTACATCAATTATTAGATTATATAGTGCAACCAATAATGAGTAGTAATAAGGGTCTAAATATTCATATCATGTGTGTGCAGGAAGAGTCCAGCACTCTCCAACAATCTTCATCACCTCCCGACATCAAAGTCTCTAAGCTATTCCAGTCTTCAAGCCCTGTGTCAGTACTCGAGAGCAGTGACGCTTCTTTCTCTCCGCAGAACTTAATATCTCAGAGTTTGACTTTCCCTGTGAAAGGCATGAGAAGCAAGCGCAAGCGGCGCCCCACAACACATAGATTCAGATACCTTCACCCGTTTGAACCACGTAAGCTCGAGACGACTTACTACTCTTCCGAGCAACAGGCCAAGAAGAAACGCAAGACCAGCAGCCTCCACACAGAGGCGAGTAGCTATGATGGGATAGTGAGGAAATGCACTCATTGCGAGACCACCAAGACTCCTCAGTGGAGGGAAGGGCCCGATGGACCGAAGACCCTCTGCAACGCTTGCGGGGTCCGGTTCAGGTCTGGCCGTCTGGTTCCGGAATACAGACCAGCCTCGAGCCCGACCTTCGTCCCATCTCTGCATTCAAACTCACACAGGAAGATCATAGAGATGAGGAGAAAGGAAGGTGATGAGTTCGACGCCAGCATGATTCAGTCGGTGATATCCGGAGCATAAAAACAAAGAAGGGCAGTGCAGTTTTTGAGTTTGGAAACTAATGAACTCACTGCAAGAAGAGAGATGGTATAAAAAAGAAGGTAGAGGTTAGTGAGTATTATAAAATCTTATGAAGAGAGTATTAGGGGGGGGGGGGGGGGGGGGGTTTAGTTTAGGTCTATTACATAGAGTGGCGTCTTGTTATGTGTTTTTTTATGTTGTCTGTCTCTCTCCCATTTTGCAAGCAATATGTTTGCAGAAGAATGTATTTGTCTTTGGTTTAGCTCTTTTGAATAACATTTATTCTTTTATTCTTCCAGTGTTATACCTTCTTCATCTTTTTCTTATTAACATGATTTGCATTAGTTGAATTCTGATATCTTACTAAACAATAAAAGAACATACTTAGTGGAAGTCAAAGCAAACCAAAAAAAAACAGATGACAACAGATTCATCATCGAAATAAACATCCTGTGTAGTATGAACATAAAAAATATACAATTAATTAACGTGCATCCCATATGTATCATGGTGTGATCAAAAGATTGATTCAGTACCTGTCTTTTTCATCGCTATCTCTTGTCCTATCTTGTACTCTAGTTGGTCGTCTGCAAGTAACAGTGGATTTAGGAATAATTATAGCCAAAAGTGAATGTAAAATCCAGAATCCACGACAAGAAACAACATTTGACTACTAGACTGTAAGTTGTACAATATCTAGAGTATTTCAAAGTCCCACAACAGATCACCTATCAGATTCAACAGTTATGCCATATCAGCAGCTCTTACCAATTGATTATTGATTGGTTATCTTTAGAGAAGAGATGCAAGAAGCCTCACAAAGCATATTTCCCCTAGCGTCAATCAACATTAAGGAACCATCTTCAAGGGTTTTATCCAAGATGGACAAGGATCACACATGAATTTATAATATTTACACACTATAAGGCATATAAAAAGAAAAAGAAAAAGGCCAGTGGGAGTGGTCCTCGCAAGACTTGACCAATGGTTTTATATTCCGTGTTAAGTGAGAAAAAAAAAGTGTCAGAAGAGAAGCAACAAGATTGTATGATGGTAATAGCAACCTGAAGGTATGCCTTTATCTGGCCACTGCTGTTGCTCAACTGGCCAATTTTGTTTGATATTATTGTTATATATCCAACTCTAGGGGTTTTCTTTCCAGTGGCGGCTACAGTATGCTACCTCTACACAAAAGAAAAAAGAAAATGGAGAGAATAGTTGTTAGCTAATATGAATACTGGAGCAACAATGAGTCAATGTCTCTTAACATGACGCTACGTCATATACCACAATGATAATACTAAGATATTTGTATCCCTGTCTGAACCGAGAAATTTTCCAAAGAGATTGCTTTCTCGAAGGATATACCATCAAATAATTCTTGTTTTTCAAACACGAAAGTATTATACTCTCCACTTGATGATGCAGAGCGTTGTTGTATGGGTACCCTTCATATGTTGACAGTATTTGATTATTTAGTATATGTTGGGAAAGTATTTAATATCTAACAAATATGACGAGCATATAGATGCTAAACACACTAATATCCTGAGTAAAAAGCATCCCACGAGCCAGATACTTTCGACTGGATCCGAGAGGTATGGGCAAGTCACTGCTTTCCAAAGATGAAAGTCTTCCTCTGGTCCATCCTCCAAAGAGCCCTGCCTCTAGGTGAAAACCTACAAAACAGAGATATCCAAACTCAATCACTATGTGTGAGATGCAAAGAAAAGGAAACCGCAATGCACATCTTCTTCCAATGTCCGTTTGCGATAGAAATGTGGAAGAAAATACCTTTGGCAAATGTAGTTCACATAGCTACATCAATGAGTTTCAAAGAAGCCGTAACCGCCTTCAGAACTGCTGTCTGTCTACCACCCTCAGGTATAATAGGAATCATCCTCCCGTGGATTTGCTGGACCCTATGGACTGCCAGAAACGCCCTGATCTTTGAAAATCGTCAACTCACCATTGAGGAAGTAGCTACAAAAGGCATAAGGTTAGCACGGGAATGGTGTTTTGCTCAAAACACAAAGAAAAAGGATACAGAACACGCACCTGCAAAACGTTTGGACAAGAACCCACATCAAGCCGACTCGCGGATTCCGATCTGTCGAACAGACGCGGCATGGGAGAAGACATCGAACAAGGCGGGACTAGCTTGGATCATATCGAACCCTACAGACACCATCATCAAGCAAGGCGCCACCACTCAAGAGTACGTCGCCTCACCAATCATCGCAGAAGCACTGGTTCTACGACTTGGAATCATCGCTGCAGCGAATCTTAATCTCACAAAGATTAAGATCCTCTCTGACAACCAAACGCTCATAAGAGCTATCAACAATGACATGTAGGCCAAAGAGATCTTCGGAATCGTTAAAGATATCCAGGAAATCTCCTCTACTTTCGTCGATATATCTTTCTCTTTTCTTCCTCGATCTCAGAGCATGATTATCAATGGGACTTTTCTAAGAGTCCTTATATTAGTTTATTATTAATTGGTAACTAAGGACATTGTTAAGAGATTTTTGGAAAAGTGATGAATATTGGTGGGACTTTTTATGTTGGTTCTCAGTTCTCTGCTGTGGCAGTGGTCTATAAAAAGAAGAACATAAACAATTTAGATCACTTTGTCCAGCTTGTTTCAAATTGGCTCTTCGGTTTGCAGCAACAGTTCCTGATTAACCCTCTTTAATCTCTAATCTGCTGAAGTTCAGCATCCAAGCCAGCTGGACTGCCACTGATCTGAACAGCCTCTACATCGTCTTTAAGATCAGCAGGAAGAGATTAATTACCATCCACAGCAATGTAGGAAGTGGAGACAAAGAAGCAGGAGAAGGGTCTCATGAGATACACTCTGTCATTTTCCTTGACAGCTCTCTCCAAATTGCAGTTAATGCTCGCCTCTAACTTGTTCATCGCTTCAACTAGCTGTGCAGGAGCTCCCCTTGAAGACTTCTTAGCTTCTGCCAAACGACTAGCTCCGCTCCTCAACCGAGCTATCTCTTCTGCAATCTCCTCTTTCTCGTGCAACTCCATTCCATACCTGTAACAAGCTTCACTGTACAACAGTGCTGCTTTCATATGCACATGAGAAATCCAGCCTTTCTCAAAATGATCTTTCAATGGTGAAGCGATTAAAGCAGCCAAAGCCTCCTCGTAGTATATGCCAGCCTGAACACAAGCAAACAAGAAGCGCAAATTCAATCTACAAAAACCTGTTTCCAAACTCACAATTAACAACATCACTTTCCCACATCATAAACGCACATTACACAACACATCCAAGACCACACCTTTATCGAATTGGTAAGTACATACGAAGAATGAGATCGAAAGGTCGAAACTTTAAGATGTAATATGACTTCAATTCACCTACCCACTTCCTAAATTTCCGAAGCAGAACCAAAAATAGAACGATTACAATGTTATCATAAACTTACAGATCAAGATTGAAGAGTGAAATCAAACTTCAGTGTCTTCACTGGGGTTTGCGGAGAAGGGGAAAAACGGAAGAGACTGATCGATATCTTTTTCGATAGAATCGTAGCTACTAGCTTAAAATGATCACGAGAGAGAGAGGAGGAGGAGGTTGTTCAAAAAAAAAAAGAGAGAGAGGAGAGATCAGAGAGGAGGAGAGATCAAGAGAGAGAGAGAGAGAGAGAGAGAGAGAGAGAGAGAGAGAGAGAGAGAGAGAGAGAGAGAGAGAGAGAGAGGAGAAAAGAACACGGTCAATGGCAGCCTGCCAGGTGGCATGTAAGGACCATCAAGAAAACTTCTTAGTTAAGACACGTCCTTCAGTTAATCATCTATTTTTGATTTTCTTTGTGGCTCAATAATACTAAGGACGCGGTCATAGGACAGCGATAATGTTGCTCTCAAAACACTCAAGCCGACTGTTTGGCAAAACAATCCCTGAAGGGATCTTTAGGCCCAGCGGGCTAGACTAATGGGCCAGAAGCCATGTTTAATTTTCTGCATTTTAATACAATCAACTTGACAAAAAAAAAAAACACTAATATCCTAGCAAATTGAAAGAGATATCCCACAAGAAAAAGGTTGACTATTATCTATGTGCATCCAACACCAAATATCTTGGTAGTCATGTGAAGATATTATTACATCATAGGATCCAACTTTCTGAGTTTACTGAAGCAACAGGGATTAATAATGGAACAGAAGATTACATACCTAGAGCTAGAGAGCTGTGTAGCTAAAGCTGATGGTGCATTCCGTGATATTGCACATAATGTTGCTGCTGCATTCCGAGATATTGCACAGTGTAATCAGATGTAACAAAGGCATTCCAAAATAACAAAAAACAGGTGTGGGAGTATTAAAAACAAATTTGATAAAATTCAAGAATCTACTTGGTTCATCAAAGAAAAAAGAAAAAGCTTTTCACACAGGGTTTTATTACACATCGATGATGGATGTGGAACATAGTAGAACGTCTCAGCAACGCCAGCTCTTGGAATGACTATTACTCGGAGAAGAAGAAGGTCCAACAACTTTATCAACCAGTTTCCTCAACCCTTTCTTCTTCTTCTTTGTCTTCTTCTCTTTATCCTCCTTAATCTCTTCCTCATAGTGTGAACACAACTTAAGAACTTGCTCCTCCACATTGTATAGTCTCTCTAACAACGTTCCTTTACGCTCAGCTTCCTCCATCACTTGCTCCATAGAACGGCACTGATGTTTCCCTATGCTCCTCCTCCGCGGGGAAGACAGATCTAGTGAAGATGTCTGAGTACGGCCACTTGATGGAGTCGATGGACTCGAGCTTCCTTTCATCTCCTCTAGCTTCCTCACCATGAAATCAATACGGTCCAATCTTGAAAGGATTGGTTCTTCCACGAGAGCCATTGATGATTGATAACAACGAGAAGATCGACACTGTTGTTATGTTGCTCGCTTCACAGCTTTGGTTGCGCCAGAGTAGTAGTTAAAGACAAAGACATTGTACCAAAAGCCAAACTCGTGATCTTCTTGGAGACTGAAGACGTTGAATACGACACGTTTAATATTACAGAAAAAGAATTAGTTATGGGTCTAACGCGTGTAGTTGAGATCACAAGTGCTGGACACCTCTTCTGTCTCATACGTCCAAACATTAGGCCATTCTTCCTTATCTAATCAGTAATCAAAGATTACGTCAGTAGAAGTCTTTTTAGTGTGTATTGAAATGTTCTTTTCGATTTTTTTTTAACATGAAAGAATACAAGATTTATCAATTTGGTGTTTTTTTGAAAAAAAAATCAATAGTTAACAAATTTTAAATGATCAAAAACAATATTATAAGCCAATGTTCCACATGTTAGTTTCCATGTCCGTTATATTACAGGAAAAACATTCTAAATTTGGTAATGATCGGTTAACCATCCCAAATAAAACAGCATAGTCAAACATCACATGTGGGCCTATGGGCCTGCTAGTGACAGATAAATAAGCCCATATAAGAACCTATCGATTTCAATTGGTTTTGTTCAGGCAAACAGGGTGAAGTGAAACACAATAGTTTCTTAACAATGGTGTCGTCGAAGAAACCGAACCAGGAGAAGAAGCCGAGTAGCGATGGTGCTCGAAATTCACGCAGCAGCTCCGGTTCTAATTCCAAGAAGAAGACACCGAAATTACAGGCCATTGCGAAGAAAGAGCCGGAGGTTCACGAGATCTCGGAGTCTTCGAGCAGCGGCTCCGATGAGCCGAAGAAGACAAGCAATGGGGGAGGAGGAGGAGGAGTGGAAGACGCTAATAAGATGATTAGGTTTCCGATGAATAGGGTACGGAGGATAATGAGAAGCGACAACTCTGCTCCTCAGATCATGCAGGACGCCGTGTTTCTTGTCAACAAAGCCACGGTATAGCCTTCCATCAATCGCATTGACCTTTATATATATATATACTCCCAGTTTCATAAAATTAGCATTAAATCGCTAATCAGTGTGAATTAGGCGTTTGCCATGGTGATGAGTTCTTATTGCTTCTCCGTTAAGAGTTGTAACAGTGATTATTGTTTTGTAATTTGAAGGAATTGTTCATTGAGAGGTTTTCTGAAGAAGCTTATGAAAGTTCTGTCCAGGACAAAAAGAAATTCATCCACTACAAACATCTCTGTAAGCTCTCTTCTCTTCCTTCATCTTCTATTGCCGGAATCTAAATTAGAGTATGTTAATCTCAGATTACGAATCCCACTGCAACATATGCTTTGATGCACGAATGATTTTTAGGCTGTATGGTCTCCATTTAGAAATATTAGTGTTGATGTGTTGATCTTTCAAGATTGATTATAAACTACAGTGTATGATGTGTTGAAATCCTTTTCACCGTTTCTTTTATTTATTCTTTGGCAGCATCTGTAGTGAGTAACGACGAGAGATACGAGTTCCTTGCGGGTACTACTACATACAATCATATTCGTTTCTGTAATTCATCACTGTTAGTGTGATATAATGTTAAATTATTGAACTTGCAGATTGTGTTCCTGAGAAACTAAAGGCAGAGGTCGCGTTGGAGGAATGGGAAAGAAGCATGACTGATGCAGGCTGAAATGAAACTGGTTGGAACCCACCTGAACCGTGTGTTCTGTTGGTTTATTAGGTCCATAGTGAGATTGCCACATATTCCATTACCATAGTGTGTTTGCATTTTTTATTTTATCTTTGTAGTATACTCTACCTACAATTAATTTTACAAATCAGAGTATAAAATATTAACAAAACATGTGAATAAAAATTAAGGGAAGGCTACAAAATAAACCAGTTAGCTTTACTTTAACTAATTATTATCAAAAGTCCTACAAGGATAAGGTCGTTTCCGAACAATTTCATCATTTATTTAAGCAAAATTTAACACATCCAACGTATTCGTTGTGGGTTAAACACAATACAATAAGAAAATGTAAAGGCATCATCAACTGATGCTATAAACAAACTCACGGTTAATCATGATAACGAATAAGCAAATACTCAGGGTTAATCATGATGATCATAATAAAATGAACGGAAAAAGATTAGACAAGACAGACAATAACCGCAGGAAAGACATACCATATTCATTATAAGAGTATCCAAAATAGCTCAGAATCCGAAAACATAATGAGAAGAAAAAAAAAGGAAGCTAGAGTAATGAGTAACTTCGCCACCTTCGATCAAGAACCCAGTTACGAGAACAGAGTTCCGACGGAGAAGAAACAAAGCTGCAACTCATACAAGCGACCAAATACCAAACTAATGCAACAAAACTAAAACTGTCTTTCCATTCAACTGCGGATGATAGAGTTTTCCTCCAGGTAGTTCACTTGGCACCCTTCTTGACGGCAGCCTTGGTCACCTTGGCTCCGGTTGGGTCCTTCTTGTCAACGCTCTTGATGACACCGACTGCAACAGTCTGCCTCATGTCCCTCACAGCGAAACGTCCAAGAGGTGGGTACTCAGAGAAGGTCTCAACAACCATGGGCTTGGTTGGAGTCATCTTCACCATACCAGCGTCACCATTCTTCAAGAACTTGGGCTCCTTCTCGATCTCCTTACCAGAACGCCTGTCAATCTTGGTCAGGATCTCAGAGAACTTGACAGCAATGTGGGACGTGTGGCAGTCGAGAACTGGAGCGTAACCGTTACCAATCTGACCAGGGTGGTTCATGATGATGACCTGGGAAGTGAAGTTGGCAGCACCCTTAGCTGGGTCATCCTTGGAGTTGGATGCAACATACCCACGCTTGAGATCCTTGACAGCAACATTCTTGACATTGAATCCCACGTTGTCACCTGGAAGTGCCTCCACAAGAGACTCGTGGTGCATCTCAACAGACTTAACCTCAGTGGTCAACCCTGATGGAGCAAAGGTCACAACCATACCAGGCTTGAGAAGACCGGTTTCAACACGACCCACTGGCACCGTTCCAATACCACCGATCTTGTAGACATCCTGAAGTGGGAGACGGAGGGGCTTGTCTGATGGCCTCTTGGGCTCGTTGATCTGGTCAAGTGCCTCAAGGAGAGTTGGTCCCTTGTACCAGTCAAGGTTGGTGGACCTCTCAATCATGTTATCACCCTCGAAACCAGAGATTGGGACAAATGGGATTTTGTCAGGGTTGTATCCGACCTTCTTCAGGTATGAAGACACCTCCTTGATAATCTCATCGTACCTAGCCTTGGAGTACTTGGGAGTGGTGGCATCCATCTGCAACAAGGAAACATTTACAAAAACACGTTAGTGAGCATCCGACTAAAAGAGTGTATCATCATCGTAATCAGTGAAAACAGGAATAGCACTTTACCTTGTTACAGCAGCAAATCATCTGCTTGACACCAAGGGTGAAAGCAAGGAGAGCATGCTCACGGGTCTGACCATCCTTGGAGATACCAGCTTCAAACCCACCAGTGGTGGAGTCAATGATGAGGACAGCACAATCAGCCTGGGAGGTACCAGTAATCATGTTCTTGATGAAATCACGATGACCAGGAGCATCAATGACAGTGCAGTAGTACTTGGTGGTCTCGAACTTCCATAGAGCAATGTCAATGGTGATACCACGCTCACGCTCGGCCTTAAGTTTGTCCAACACCCACGCATACTTGAAGGACCTCTTGTTCATCTCAGCAGCTTCCTTCTCGAACCTCTCAATGACACGCTTGTCAATACCACCGAGCTTGTAGATCAAGTGACCAGTGGTGGTTGACTTTCCAGAGTCGACATGGCCAATGACCACAATGTTGATGTGAAACTTCTCTTTACCCATAGCTGCTTTCTCAAGTGAATCTGCAAAAGAGATTAAACAATACAAAACTATCAACACAGTATAATTATATAAATCAAAACTTTAGACACTCTTTATGAAAACGAAGCTATATAAAAACCATATCGAATGGATGATTCTTAACAAATAAAACAATATCAAATTCATCTTTATGAACCAAAAAGCTGCTATCGGATTCGAACCGATTTCTACCACAGAAAGAACGTGGTGCTCTATCCACTGAGCTAAGCGAGCTATATTCAATGAAAATCACGAGATCTATCGCAAACAATCCGAGAGAGTTTCCATGACTTCAACACAAGACGAAGCAACCATCGGATTGTTATGCGGCTCATGAATCGCACATTCAAATTCACATCTAACCAACAATGAATCGTCCAATAAACAAAAAAAAAACTCATAAACCAGATCAATCTGATGACTAAGAGAGCTGTTACAACGTTGAGTTCGTCAATCAATAAGCAGTACTAGAGAATCTAAGACGATCTACGAACAAAAAAAGTATAGAATCCATGAGGTATATGTACAGAATCATCAAGCTGAAACGATCGGAACTGTTACAGCTATGATCGGTAGAAGAAATAAGAAACCAGATCGTAGATTCGGGACGAGAGCGTTTACCTAATTGTAGCGGCTAGGTTAGGTTGAAGAAAGATCGAGATAGTGGGATGATCCAAGAGTGGCGACGTCTTTATATACATAGGGATGTCTCGAACGAAATGGTAGGGTTTTAACTTAAAATTACAGTCATGCCCTTGTTCCGCCGTCTTTCGTATTTGGGCCTTTGAGGCCGGTCATATACAATGGCTTCAGGCTCAAGTTGACTATTGACAATATTTGATCCAAAAACGATACACAAAAGAAGTGATGAAAAAAACATCAAATGCTCCTTCTTCAGATTGAAATATTTAACGTTACTTAGTAACCATAGATTATACATATTTATAAGCTGTTTAAAAGATGATTAATGTAATGATGATGAAGTCTTGAATTAGAGTTGGAAAGCCTCTATGTGCTAGCATCGATCATCACACCATGTTGGAAGCTAATGCAGTGAAGGAAAGATTGCCAAAAACTTTGTGATTAAACTATCAACTACATTTACTCAGAAAGCTTCTAATGCTGTTTTATGTCAATCATGTTAAAAATCGCTAAACGGTAATTATATTCTTTATAGAGGATTTAATGTTTAGGAGGATGGATGGTCTAGACTAAGTTTATGTCAATTATGCTTAAAATTTTGATAAACGGTAATTAAACTGTGTATAGGGGACTAATTTCTCTAAAATAGAATGTTAGCAAGATAAACGAAAACACAAGCTAAATGAATAACTATGACATACATGTACCCAATAAGTTAAAAGTCCTTAATCTTGTTTAGGATTTACAATCATTAAACAAGCCAATAATTCAACTGGGAGATAACAGTGTCTCAAACCCTCTTTAATTCTCTATTCAAGATCACTTTCAGAGAAAAGAAACCCTTTTTCACTTTCTCTCTTAAAAACAAGTCCTTTCAGAATAGCTTAAAAGGTAGAGACAGAGGAAGATCAGAAGAATCTCTCATCTCCTGATACAATCTCATTGCTTTAACAAGAAGTTCATGATCCAAAACGCTCGAACAAGATCTCCATCCGTCCGATTCGGATTTGCGGGAAAATCTATGGGTATATAAATTTAATAAAATAATTATTTTGATTATTTATTTTTTTAGAATAATATAAATTAAATATTTATAATTAAATATTTTTATATTTTTCATAAAAAAATTTCTTACGATCTTTTTAGGGTTAGAGCACTCAATTTCGGTCGACTCTTATCTTTTCTGCTTAAAATCGATTCAACCTGCACCCAAAACAGAAAGACATTTACCTTAGGGCCTGTATGTAAAGTAAAATATTTGGAGCCCTTAATTTGTAAAATTATATTTTTGTATCTAGTATAATTTTAGTTAGATTTTAAATCCAGCTTTTGCTTGAAACATATTTGTTGTTTTTATAATCTGTTATAGATAAAAAACCTAGAGACTTTTGTTTTGATAAGACCACTAGAAAAGGTTTTCTCTCATTTTCTGATGTTTTTCTCTTGTGTTAAGTTTTTTATTTATAAATTAGTCTTTAAACTTTTATATAATTTGGTTTTATATCTAAAAGCTCAATATTTTTTATAATTTTAAAAAAATATTAAGGCTTTCATAATATAATTATAAGTTTATATAAATGCTTGTATGTTTTTTTAGAAATTAAACTTATGTACAAAATGATGATTTAGTTAAAATAAAATTATACATGGATAAAATTTGTAAGTTTTATAAATAGTAACAATCATTTTTATTCAATAATAAGTAGTAATAACATAATACATTTGAAATTATTTTTTTGACAGGAAAAATGAGGGAAACCATTGGAACAAAACAAAAACTTATTTTGAATTTACATCATTTTGAGAGAAAAAATGATGTAAACTACCGGAGATGCCCTAACCCACACAAATTTGAATGATATTCGTGAAAATTCACACACATATATATATATGTATAAGTTGATGCATTTTTTGTTAACTTGTAAGGTTTTATGATTATCTATTCTTGTTTGGTTTTATATAGTTTGTATCATTTGATTTAAATGTAATTAATTGAAAAGTATGTAAAAAGCTTATATAATAACTAAAATTAGGGACTTTGTTTTAAAAAGTATATATCATCATTTTAACTCACAATTTGAACCTTATACGAATTTTATATTTTATATCACAATTTTTTTGAATATTTTTTATATATTTTGATAACTTGGTGAAATTTAAAGAAACAAAAAATAATAAAAAATTAACATTCTAAACTTTTTGTATAATTTTTTATTTTTAGTTTTACTGCATGTGCCTAAAATATGTTATTTGAATAAATTCATTTTAAATATATTACTCATAAAATTATATAACAAAAAAAATTATTCTCGCCTCAGGCCCTAGTATCTCTTCGCACGGCACTATCTGCACCGCACCCGCATATTGAATTTTTTGAATTAGTCGACCCGTACCTAATCCGCGGTGAATCAAATGGGGCAGGATCTGCAGGTAAAGACTTAAATTCCTAGCTGTACCTCCAAGCCAGATCTCTACTAACAGAGCATCCCAAAACGATGTCACTTTTATATTAGGACAAGGATAAAACCTTTTGTCAGCCCAAAACTAAAACTAAAAATAAAACTAATACTAAAATTAAAATGCACAATTTATAGTTATTTAAAGATCTAAAAATCATAAATTTATGTTTTGGAGTATATATATTTTGGTTATATATATAGAGAGAGATTAGTCGCAATCGCTAGGGATCACAAAACGAATAACATAACAACTGATTGTAGAGATTAGCCTTTAGCAATTACAAAACAACAATTTTGAAGAAGAGATCCATAGAAATTGGTTCACATAAACCAGTGTGTTGGTTAGACCTTTTCTAATATAAATTGTTTCTTTTTACTTGTTTGAGCTAATTTATATCACCTATTGGTGAGTGTTGTTATTCTCTTTTGAGCTTGTATGTTCAGATTTTACTTCTTTGAGGTTTGAATAAACAGTGTTAGAAACAAAAACACATTAGCAAACATAGCACATCATTTTCCAAAAACATTTGAGAAGACTTCTTAGCTAGAAACATTAATAAACATGAATGTTTGTAAACTCATAATTATCATCAATTTAGTTATGAATTTCATTCATAATCTCCAATATTGACTAATAAAAATGAAATAACAAAAAAAATAATCTTAAAAGACATTTTAAATTTGAAGAAAATGAAAGTTTAATAAACATTGACGGATAAGATTACTACAGAAGTCTTCCAAACTCCATTTATGTTATTTTGCAATTGCAAATTACGAAGAAAAACTTCCTAAGAAACCGGCTCACTAAAAGACTTCTTGTTAAGTGTTCGTTTGTAAATATTGTCTTACTTTTGTTTTTGATAATTTCTATAGAAATCTTCCCTGATAAACATGTTAATTTTGCAATTGACTGAAATTGTGTAGATATTTAACTACTTTCAGAGAAAGTCTTCTCAAAATAGATTTCAATGGCAGTTTTCTTGCCGTCAAATGAAGTCTTAAAAGTGTCGCAAGAAGTATGTGTAGTTTAGTTTTCCAATTGACATGTTTCTAATATTTCTTTATTTTTTTGTTACAGAGAAAGATTAGAAAACTTATGTATAAGTGTTCTATATTTTTTTTGTTACAAAGAAAAGTTAGAAGACAAAAGAAGTATTTTACGAAAAACACAGTAGTCAATCGTAAAACTAACCTATAATTGACCAGAAGACTAACCTAGCATTGACCAGAAAACTTCTAGAGAACTCTTCTTTACGAACCGATCTGAAAAAACGAATAGCATACCTAGAACCCGTGAGATATTTTTCTTAGCTTTTCCAAATACACAAAGCTTTACCACGAAAGATACCCACTTTTATTGACCATGAATCAAAAAATTCAGTGACTCCAATAAGCTCATTTTTGTAATCAAAATGTTGGGTTTTTGGGATGGAATTAATGAGAACTGAAAGAGAAATGGTTTGTATGGATAAGAAATAAGGATACGAAGAGTATATCTCGATTGTAGGTGCATTTAGAATTTGAAATTGATTGTTAATGGTGGTTGATGTATTGATAAGGATGGCATTGTAAATATTTAATGAAGAGTTGACTTATTTATGAGGATGACATTGTAAATATTTAATGAAGATGAGGAGAATTGAGTAAAACAATCACTTTTGAAAATAACAATGATAACATTTTCGTAAATAACTTGAATTTCTGAGGTGAATAAGACAAATGATGTTTTAAAAAACATATTATTTTGCTTTTGACTTCAATCGTATTTGCAAAATTTCCTTGATTTTTCATACAAGTTTCTAGTATATGTGAACATTTAAGAATAAAAAGTGTTTATGAAAGATATATTTATATAAATATGTAACTAAATATAATGACTTTCTAATTTTAAGTTTGAATATATTATTATTCTGATATATTATTTTATTTAATCATGAATACATAATAGTTGATAAATGATAATAATATTATTACATTCATCTGATATATTATTCTAAATTTATAAATTATATTAATTTGATATATAAAGATATATTACTGTGTCTTCAAGCAACCATCATAAGCATTGGTCGAGTATCCATATGCATTATTGCATTCAACTAATGGCTTATTTCCATCGACTGTAGTAATATCAATTCTATCTAGAACGATATCTTTGCAAGATGTGACTTCACTGCAATCTATTTTTATAATCTCATCTTTTTGTGATGTTCCATGAATATCCGTGAAAGTTATATTGCTAATCGCCACTGCAGATGATTCCTATTAAATAAAAGATATGCAAAAATTAAAAATAATAAATAGAAATAACATAAATTCTATTTAATTAGTCCAATTCTAACGTAGGTTTTGATGGATTTCTAACCAATTAAAAAAAATAAAAAAAAAACAAAAAATGTGTCAAAAAAGTTTTTGGAGGAGTAATTTGAATTTGAAGAACCGTTTTCAAACTTTAAGTACAGTTGTCTATCTTTAATTGAAGCATCTTTCTATAGAATAGAAATATTAAATAAAAACTAAATCACTATTAAACTTTTATCACTAAGAAACTAGTTGGGCATTTATACTATTGGAGGTGCTCTTAGAAGTTTTATATTTTACTTAAGGAAAGAAAACAATTTACCTCTACGTATCGACGTCCGTTGTCTATATAGTGTTGATCGATTATAATTGGATTTTTGGTTTCAGTGAGCGTGATATCCTTGAAAACTATATTCCTTGCATATCCTTTTCCATTCTACACATTAAATTAAATACAAATGAGTAAAAAAAATTGTATCATTATAACTTCATTAATTCTTATATAGACAAATATAATTAAAGATTTATTACCGGCCATGTCTTAATTCTCGCTCCATTGTTCGTCTCATTGAAAATGCAGTTAGTCACTTGGACGTTCTCAACTATAGATTCTTCTCCATCTTTTCCTAAACTTCCCACACTAATATAATAAAAAATGTAAAGAACAAAATTTGTTATAAAATCTAAAAGTTAATAACTATTTGATGGCATTAACAAAATCACATACAAGTTTTAAAAAACTAATCAAAGATATAACCTTATTCCATGTCCAGGACCACACAGCATCCTCGTGATGTTGATATTTATACTTCCACTGTTTAACGCTACACAATCATCTCCTGCAAAGTTTAGAGATATTGAAATAAAAATAACCATATTATACAATTTGAAACTGGAAATTTCGTGATTCCAAATATGAGAGATATATCTAATTACATACCAGTTCCAATGACAGTGTCATATATTTCTACATCAATTGATGTTGAAATATCAATTCCATCAGTGTTAGGACTATCACCAGGCGCACTAAGTTTTATCTGCGTGATTTTCACTTGTCTACAATCGTGGATTGAGATATGGTTTCTCGGGCTATCAAATGAGGTTATTCCATTTATTTCAAGATTATTGCATCCATGAAAATGCAATTGCTACAATAAAAGAGAACCTTTCGCTATGAGCTTTTAGTAGCAGAATTTGAAGTCAATTTAACAGAGAAAAACGATATGTACTCACAGTAGGGCGTTTAGAAGCTGGCATATTGGCCTGGATTAAATAAATATGAGAGAAAACATTAGACCCACATTTTCTGATTATAAATACAACTAAACAAATTTCATTTCTTTTAATATATAAGAAAATATTTCACCTCCCAGAAAGATGAACCACGCCCATTAATTGTTCCTGAACCAAGG
The DNA here is from genome assembly GCF_000801105.2 of Raphanus sativus. NCBI lineage: Eukaryota > Viridiplantae > Streptophyta > Magnoliopsida > Brassicales > Brassicaceae > Raphanus > Raphanus sativus. Next base: position 22,364,743 of record NC_079515.1, on the reverse strand, counting down.
AACGTTAGACCGATGATTTTATTAAAACTGACCCATTTGTATTCCTTAAGGTCTGCCCATGCTGCTTTGTTAAGAGGGGCGACAATCTTTCCTTCCAACTGTAAAGTTGATCACAAATACATTCCAAACCAACACATAATTTTTTTAGTAAATAAGTTTTCAAATGGATCTTAAAAATCTTGTCTTTCGGTGTTACCTGAACTTGTACAGATGGAGAGTTACAAGGACCTTGAAACCGTAGAGGTTGTAGTAAAAAAGTATTATCTGAAGGAATAAGGAGTGTTTTATTACTCCCACCACTACTGCACATAGCTTTCCATGCTTCTACAAAAGCCTTTTTCCAAAAAAAAGGTTTATACGAATTAGTAGATAAACAACTAAATATTTGTAACACAATTATGATCTACTTGTAGGAACAAGTAACGATAGAAAATAAATAGTAACTATATGGAGGTTTTTTAGTTTGACTACAAAAAAAATTTGTAAAGAAAACCGTTATGCAAAAACATGGCGACAATCGTGGCTAGGGAATCATGGCCAATTCTTAGCACATTCATGTAAAGAGTAGAGTTGTTATTCAAAATTATTTATACTGCAAGAAAATTATATCAAAATTTCAGTGTCATCCCTTTTCTTTTCTAAAAATAAACATGATTCTAAACTTTATAGGCTTATAGATTCTCTCTTTTTTTGCCGGAAATCTCTCGATAGAGCTCAAACAAAAGAGTCGTGTTATATATATTAAAAAATAAGATAATAGTTTAATGGATAAACCGAGATTATGTTTTGCAATATCAATATAATTAAATTAGGATCCCTTTTATGGATTTACCCCTACTCTTTTCTGGCATATTACTTTTTGTGCCATCAACTTTGTTTTAAAAACTAGAATTCATTAAGGGTAAATTCGGTAAAGAAAAAAGAACCAACGATACTACCTCATTAAATCTCGCCTATTATTTGCTAAGGTCTCTCTTCCCTGTTTTATACGTGTCTTTTAGTTTATGTTGACCTTATCCAAAGTGTTTGTGATGGGCTTAAGTTAAACTATGGGCTTAAGTTTTATTCAAAGTGTTTGTGATGATGGGGATGTTTGGGTCAGCACTTCGAAATGTCTTTTTGGAGTTTTGACTGTTAAATCAAAATAGTCCACAAATTCTTTTAATCTCAGCACTTTACATTGCTATTAATTAATCTCACTTAAAAAAAAATTAAAATTGTGTGAAGTTTATTCCTCCAACTTATCTTAAATCAATTTTATATCATTTAAATTTATATTCACTAACAATTTTTTATTAAATGTATTTAAATACAACCAAATTAAAAGAAAAAAATTATAACCATAATTTAAGAAACCAAGAGAGTTATTATTTTTCGTTTTAAAATTACTTTATACTGAATATAAAATAATAAAATAATCACATTATTAACACTGTTGACCAAACAAAACCGCAAAATGAAAAAAATAATAATATAAAACCGTATTTATAAACCACTAAACAGTATATATATCGTCAAACTAAAGATCAATTCATCCGACAACACATACATGTCTAAACATATTTGACAATAATTTAAAAATAAAGAAAATAAATTAAATTGAAAATATATCCGCCCTTCTTAAGGGCGGGTCAGTATCTAATTCTATTTAAAACAACATCATAACCTATTGATATAGGTGTGTTCCAATTATTTTAATAGAATAAATTAAAACTTTTATTAATAATATAAGAAAATATTATACAAACAAAAACATAAATATGACTAAAAATATAAATCTAAAAATTAAATTTTAAAAAAATTACAAAACAAAAAAAATATCCATATTTTTAAATGCGGTTCAGAATCTAGCTATACCTTTGAATCATCGTTAGTACCATCTCCCTTAGCACCAAATTTAAGGACATCATAGATTTGACCATTTACAAATCCAAAATTGACAAACGTCAACATGAATACAACACGTACTATGATTTCCTAAATATCCAAAAGCAAGGTCAGACTGTCAGATGGAAATAAACAGAAGTCCAAGAGAAATAATATATATGTAAAAAGAGAAAATCTATTTAACATCATATGTACCATTCTGTGACGATGATACGATCATGGAATGTAAGGTATTGTGTTTATGTATTTGTTTATGACATATTTATATACTTTCAAATCAAATATGTAGTTCTGAAATTGCCAGATTTTGTACCTAACCTTAGTCAAAAAAAAAAGATTTTGTACCTAAAATACAGTCAACAAGAAATACTCATCTACACAGAAGAACACAGACAAACCTACTCCTGCCATGACTTCTTCGTTCTTCCTTCTTCGCTAATAAAGGATAGGGAGAGAGAGTCACGACACGTGTACCAGTAGATGATTAGATTTAGACAAAATTATTAATTGAAAATTTTAAGAAATAATTACTATATAAACAATCAAGAATATAAGTTGCAACAGTTGAAAATACATAAACAGAAGAAAAAATGCACTGAAAAAATCAAAAGTAGAATTAGATTTGGGTGTATATTATAATCAGATTGCTTTAACCTAATGACATTTTTTTAAAACATGATCATTATTTATATCTAACTAAACAGATATTGACATCAAAAATATCTATATTATTATTTGAGAAGTGAGTTTATTTATTTGTCATGTTTTCAGAGATCTTAGGCTGAGTCATTAATTTTAATAAAATAATAATAATTAGACTGGTTTAAGTTTTGATATCTTTAATACATAATTATATTGTTCATTATTTAACTGAATACAAATTAATATTATAAAAATTATCTCAAAAAATAAATGGAAAAAAAGTTTCAAAAAAGAAAAGATAATACCATGTATTTATTTTGTGTGTTTATCTACATCTTTTTATTTGTTAATTTTTATTATTAGTATTATATATACACCTATAATAATTAGATTAATCATTATACTAAAATACTAGGTGTTTTGCCCGCAGCTGCGGGCTTAATAATTTTACAAATTACTAAATAAATATATTATCAATTCGGGAACCATTAAAATAAATTATTTTCATGCTATTGATATATTTAATAATTAATTAAATATTAATTTTATACTCCTTCTCGTTTTCAATATAAGTAGTTTTAGTTTTTTTTAAACAAAAAGTAGTTTTAGTTAAAAGCATCAATATTAAGAAATTTTTGAATCTTCAAAAAGTAACATTAAATGTATAAATTTAACCAACCATAAAAAATATGAATTATTTTATTGGTTACACAATATTCAATAAGTATAAAAGGTGCATACATATAGGAATTATATTTATAGTTTAAAATATTTTTAGATTTTGGATAAATCTTACTATTATTAATTTTAATCAATTATCTAATCAAATAAATTAATTTTCGTTTTTATTTTTAGCTTAATTATATATTTTATTCATTAAGGATAGTATCGATATTAACCAGTCTAACTTTTAACGCGAGAGCTCCGTTGCGAAAAATTACTTCGCAAATAATAGTATAGATTAGAAGTATATTATTAAAAATAACAAAACGTCTTTATATTTGTTTCTAAACGTAATATATGATGGCATGTGTTTTAATTTATTTTAAAATTTATTTTAATATTAAAAATGAAAAGAGGTATATAAGCAATAACACTAAATTTGATTTATATTTTTTCTTAACGTAATTGTTTCGTGGTGTTTTCATTTTTATTCTTATTATTCAGTTTTAAGAATAACATTTATTTGTTATTTAAGTTTAAAATTAATATTAATATTTTTTATTTTTAAAAATATTTTGTTGGGATTGGAATCCTTTTTAATATTAAAATAAATTTAAAATAATTTAAAATATATAGTATCATATATTACGTTTACAAACAAATATAATTTTTTTGTTATTGTTATAAATATATTTTTAATATTTTAATATAATTATATATCTAACTATTATATGTGTATATATGCTACTAATAATAAAATTAACAAAGAAGAAAGAAAGATATCGATAAGCACAAAAATAAATACATGGAATTATCTTTTACACTTTTCCATTTACTTTTTCAGAAATTTTTATAATATTAATTTATATTCAGTTAAATAATGAATGATATAATTATGTATTAAGGATATAAAAACTTTAATCATTCTAATTAAAATTGTTTATTAAAACAAACGACGCAGCCTAAAATAATGGAAAACATGACAAAATAAGCAAATTCACTTTTTTTTGGTAAAAATGTAAATAAGCAAATTCACTTATCAAATAATAGTATATATAAGTATTTCATAGTTATAAATAGCAATCTCTATTTTAAAGTAAAATATAGATTGATGATAGTTTATTTTTTCCTATTATAACATTTGTAAATGAAAATAACAATAAATAGGAAATGTTCTTATCTTATACATTACATATTAATATTTTGTTTGTCAATTTGGTTAGTTTGTTTGAGTGTTTATTCAGTTATTTATGGAAGGCATTTCACAATAATTATACATATATCAATAATTTTATTTACTATGATTAATATAATATGTGAAATTGTGTTTTGGTTTAACATTCTTGTTCTTTTGAATTATTTTGAGATTTTGTAGGTTTTGGCAATTCCAGTACTTTGGTTTAATAATATCACTTTACATTAATAATTATCTACTTTTGTTTAATTAGATAATTATTTATTAATTAATATAATAAAAATGGTTAAAGAAAACAACATATTTTAAAATAAAAATATTAATGTTGGTAACCAAAATAATGTTTTTAAATCAATAAAATTGTTTTAAATCAATAAAAATTAAAATTAAATAATTGAAAGATTTATAAATAGTATAAATTTAATGTTATTTAACTGTTTTGTTTTTAAGCTAATAGTACATTTATTAATAAATATCTATAAAGAATTATGTTTGTATGTGAAGACAAAACACCTGGTACATATATATAATAATTTTTTTACAGATTAAAATAAAGATTATTATTTAAGATAATCTAGATCTGATTTTTCATTTATTGATCCAAAACTGATTTACAAACTACCATCACTTTTATTTAGAATCATAGCAATTGAGTTTTATGTTTGTATCATTTGTTTTCTTTTTCTTTTCAAAAATATGGTTTTAATCGAAATAGATTTGAAAAATGATATTTATGATTTAATAGTATAGATATTCTATATTGAAAATAATGTGTTCTCGTCATTGAAATGTACTAATGATATGAATTTTCTATTTTCTATTCTATATTGAAAATAAACCGGATTGAGACAGAGCTGTTAGGTTCGGTGAAGATGAGGTACATGCGACAAAAAAGAAAAGGGGCCTCCTATCGGAGAAACTGTCAAGGGACAGATCCGATATTGGGATGGAAGTGGACCAAAACGTAACGCCACCAGATGCAAATGAAGCTTCGCTGACACACGATGCTCGCCTAACATTTACGCGTTTCACCTCTGAGAACAAGAGGATGATTCTTTTGACATCGAGAGAAGAGACCAACGGTGACAGATGATATCTTCGAAACAGGAACGAACTGGTACCAAGAACCCAAAACCAAGAATATGCAAGCTCTGGAAAAGGGTCACCACCGGACACAATCGTAGAAAGAACCAGACAAACACTGAAGCAGAACACTGAGACGACACACCAAAACATAGACCACTCCACGTGCCACCGGAACCGAAGACCTACACGCGTCACCGGTAGACACCGCCTGAGTCCGCCAGGAAGGTCAAGCCGACGTACACCAAAGTGAAACCAAACTACTCGTTTGACTTTTTGTTAGTTTGAAGTAACTCACTGGGCTGATTTGCGTTCTTCGCTGACACACAATGCATGAGCAATAGAATGAAAGCAAACAACAATATCAATATCCGCACGAATGTATTATCATAACATAATATCCAAAAAGTCTGAAAAATCAGATAACAAATAAAACACAAAATCAACGAAGCTTTTGTGCGACGTAGCTCCGCCACCTCCGATCAAGAACCCAATTACGAGAATGACGTTCTGACGGAGAATGGACGAAGCTGTAACACAAACAAGCAACAACAAACGAAACTGAAGTAAGAAAACACACAAAGTTCTTTAGTTCATCTGCGGTTGATAGAGTCTCGATTATGATAGTTCACTTGGCACCCTTCTTGACGGCAGCCTTGGTCACCTTGGCTCCGGTTGGGTCCTTCTTGTCAACGCTCTTGATGACACCGACTGCAACAGTCTGCCTCATGTCCCTCACAGCGAAACGTCCAAGAGGTGGGTACTCAGAGAAGGTCTCAACAACCATGGGCTTGGTTGGTGTCATCTTCACCATACCAGCGTCTCCATTCTTCAAGAACTTGGGCTCCTTCTCGATCTCCTTACCAGAACGCCTGTCAATCTTGGTCAGGATCTCAGAGAACTTGACAGCAATGTGGGACGTGTGGCAGTCGAGAACTGGAGCGTAACCGTTACCAATCTGACCAGGTGGTTCATGATGATGACCTGGGAAGTGAAGTTGGCAGCACCCTTAGCTGGGTCATCCTTGGAGTTGGATGCAACATACCCACGCTTGAGATCCTTGACAGCAACATTCTTGACATTGAATCCCACGTTGTCACCTGGAAGTGCCTCCACAAGAGACTCGTGGTGCATCTCAACAGACTTAACCTCAGTGGTCAACCCTGATGGAGCAAAGGTCACAACCATACCAGGCTTGAGCAGACCGGTTTCAACATGACCCAGTGGCACCGTTCCAATACCACCAATCTTGTAGACATCCTGAAGTGGGAGACGGAGGGGCTTGTCTGATGGCCTCTTGGGCTCGTTGATCTAGTCAAGTGCCTCAAGGAGAGTTGGTCCCTTGTACCAGTCAAGGTTGGTGGACCTCTCAATCATGTTGTCACCCTCGAAACCAGAGATGGGGACGAATGGGATTTTGTCAGGGTTGTATCCGACCTTCTTCAGGTATGAAGACACCTCCTTGATAATCTCATCGTACTTAGCCTTGGAGTACTTGGGAGTGGTGGCATCCATCTGCAACAAGGAAACATATACAAAAACACATTTGTTAGCATCCGATTAAAAGAGTGTATCATCATCGTAATAAGTGAAAAAGGAATAGCACTTCACCTTGTTACAGCAGCAAATCATCTGCTTGACACCAAGGGTGAAAGCAAGAAGAGCATGCTCACGGGTCTGACCGTCCTTGGAGATACCAGATTCAAACCCACCAGTGGTTGAGTCAATGATGAGGACAGCACAATCAGCCTGGGAGGTACCAGTAATCATGTTCTTGATGAAATCACGATGACCAGGAGCATCAATGACAGTGCAGTAGTACTTGGTGGTCTCGAACTTCCATAGAGCAATGTCAATGGTGATACCACGCTCACGCTCAGCCTTAAGTTTGTCCAACACCCACGCATACTTGAAGGACCTCTTGTTCATCTCAGCAGCTTCCTTCTCGAACCTCTCAATGACACGCTTGTCAATACCACCAAGCTTGTAGATCAAGTGACCAGTTGTGGTTGACTTTCCAGAGTCGACATGACCAATGACCACAATGTTGATGTGAAACTTCTCTTTACCCATAGCTACTTTGTCAAGTGAATCTGCAGAGAATAAACCATACAAAAACGATCGATCAGTAGACATACATACATCTTTATCAAATCTCATAATCATTCATCAGATTAAGCTGCTATCGGAATCAAACCGATTTCTACCACAATAAAGTTTGTGGTGCTCTATTCTTTGAGCTAAGCAAGCTTTAATTCATAAAATTCATCAGATTCAAGATGCAAAGACGACGAGAACATCGAACCTTCGCAATATTGCTCTCGAATCACCAGTTCACATTACAGATATTGAAATCACACGTATCTTAATACAGATCCAATCAACTATCGATCACATGATACAATACATCCTAGAAGCTCAATTTCCACAATCAAGAAGATATACGACACTAGATTAACGATTCTATCAACAACGAGCATCAAATCCAAGACGCGCAAGTAAAAGACAATCAAATCTCAAGGCACTCAACAACGAGAACGTATCTAGATTGTTTCGACAAAAATCGATAGAAGAGAAAAAGAAAGATGCGTAACAGAAACGCTTAACTCAGCTGAGCGATATCGATGCGGCAGAATATCTAGGAATGATGAAGAGTGGCACTCGAAATTATTTATAGTGCTGACGCGAAAGAATGCTAGGGTTTAAAGATCATATCTTACGCACAATGACAATTATGCCCCTGTATCTCGTCCTTCTTATATTCTCTTGGTCGGTCTTTTTGAAAAATGAATATTCTTACTTATTTCCCTCGCGGTAATTTCTCAATACTTACCCATTGACCCGTTCCTAAAATGGAATCTTGAGATTACAATTGGGGGACACATTTAACCAGAATATAAAACCGCACCGTACCAATCCTAAAAACCCCAAAATTGAAACCAAACCAAATTACCAAATTTTATTAATAATTTAGTGGAATCTTATTTCTAAAACCAAAAAAGACTAAAATCAAACCAAACCAAACCAAAAATAAAATTCAAGTGAGTATCCAGATTATTAAAATATAAACTATATACCTAAAATTGTTAAGTTTATTTAATTTCGAAATAACTATATATCCTAAAATATTATTGATAAATTGAACTACCAAAAAATCAAACTACTCAAATATTTTAACCAAAATATTTTAAATTTTATGAATTATATGGTATTCTGTCCAAACAACTTGATACTTACGTTTAAAAATCTAGATTCAATGTTTTTACATATATTATCTGAAAAATCAGAACCAAATTAGATTTATTTTTTTCGAACCAGTTCTAACTTTATTATCTGAACCAAATAAATACATGAAAGGATGATCAATTTCTAGAAATAGAAAGCCGAAAACCTAAATAGCCGGACCAAAACCAAACACCTAACCTAATTACAATAGTTCGGTCATGCTTCATCTTAATTTCTATCACCAAACCTTTTAGATCGAGGCTATGCGAGCCACGTTTAAATAATAACATCTGCAGAATATGCATGCATATGTCATTTCTAAGAATATGAACGTTTATCGTTGTAGTGTTAGGGGCTAATAGTATAAGGTACCCATGGTTAATGGATTCATTAACTAAACTCGCAGTAATGTCATAGATTAACCTCAAAATCTCATGACAATGGAAACAATTTGTAAAAAAAAACACCAAAACTGTCCCATTCCACGAGCAATGTCAAAGCTAAAGTAAATCAGAAAAACTCCAGAGGACCTGAGACTAATGCAGGAGGATCTATCACTACGCGGCTGGCCTTGCCGTCTGCATGAAGCTGAGGCAAAGCGTTGGCTTCTTTTGCAGTAACGCCTTCTGCAGTCCACAACGTAACATGTGGCCATTCGTTCTTGGAGACTATGGTCTCTCCGTCCACAGATCCGACATGGGCCGTGAAAGCAGCCATCTTGTCGTTGAAGATGAGCTCGGTGAGCTCTACGGGTACTTCTCTGTTTAGGTGCTGACCGTATCTCGCTACGGCTGCTACTCCGTGGCTTCTCTTGTGGGCAAGCGTCACGTGGGCACGTTCGAGTTTTTCTTCTATACGCTTCTTCTTTCCTTCTAGAAAAGATCTCATTGTTGGGTTTGATGTGGCCAACTGAAAAGAAAAAAAAGACATCTATTAAGAACACAGTCCACCGAATCTTGAGCTCACATTTGAGTTTAACCTTTTCAAGAAGACTGTGGACTTGAGTAACAGGCAAGTTGATGGCAGCGAAGACAATAGACCCATGTTTTGTTTTCTCTGAACTTGGTGGTTTGTATTCACCTTTTGCTATTCTTTTTAGCTCTTCACGCACATGATGAACCGCAGACTCAAACGGAACCTGAAAGGTGAAAAAAGGCATCATGTGTTTGAGGGAAATCGAAGCTGTTACAATGCCAAGCATGGGGCTCTGACTTTTTTCATATTTACCTGAATAGAATTGAGATACTCGGAATTTGCAGCTAAAGTAGTGCGCAGCTGTTTCTCCCATTTAGTCCACTCCGCTGCATAGGTTCCTTTCGTGGACTCAATTCTACAACAAGAAAAAATTGGAGAGAAAGCAAAAATGTCAGGAAAACACCCAAACCAAAGCTATAGCCGAAGAGATGAAGAGATGAAGTAAAAAAACTGTAACAACAAAAAGAAATAATCATGTCTGTGAGCACACTAATTCATAGGGTATCTATCTATCTGAAACATCTAATCACAGGGTAAACAAACATGAGTGTTCTTGGTGTCTTCCTCGTTAGTTTTTGCTAAACTATTAACTATTATTTTGCATTTGTTAATACCAGCAAATACTTAAGTTTTGAAATAAATAAACTTATCAAGTCGTGTAAATGGTAGTGTTGGTTACTCACCTCCCATGCCTTCTACTGTGGAGCTGGAACAAGTCTATGCCCTCCTCAAGAATCGATTTAACAGGATCAGGCAAAGGTGTCCTGTAATAGGCACAAAGAGATGTTACGTAAGTGATTTAGTAACCAAATGGATTTAAAGTTGCAGTTACAATGCCAGTTTGTTATCTCGTTACCTTTCTGATCTCAACAGTGGCATCTTGACGAGAGAGCCAAATCTCTCAATCAATTCACTCTCAAATTCTTTGCAATTCTGAAAGTATTAAAAAAAAAACACAGTTCGACTAAATGTGAGATCCAATAACGGATATGCTTAATGAACAGTTGAGCGTATGTGATATATATATACCTTTCCCTCATAAAGGTGGTAGAACATCAACAGCACATAGCCTGCATTCGAAGATGCCTTGTCGAGATTCCCCTGAAAATATTCATTTCATACAAAAGAAACAATAGCTTCTTGTTGTTAATCAATACAGGTTCGTGGTGAAAGTTGGATGATAAACTGTGTATAAGATGCAACTGCATACCGGATGGTTAACTCTTTGAAGTACACGGAACATGAAAACAGCCAAGGCATCAAGTGCATATGGATTTGACTCGGTTCCTGTAATAATCACATAGGGCCAAAAGTTTATAGTGCAAAAACAACAATTGCAGGCAGAGAGCACTTAACATGGGATGAGCCAAGGCAGAAGATCATCATAGTTATACCTTCAGAATCAGGAACGACTGGAACAGCAGAAGTCCTAGTTCTCCTACACATGTCTTCAATCTAAATAGGAAAAACACAATAATTATATTGAAATGAGACTTGTTAAGACACACAGAGCGTGGAAAAGGATATCAGGTCAGAAACCTAATATTATTATGGGTACTCTCTCTAAAATAAATAGTTTCACAATACAACCTATCCATGTATATATATATATATATATTAAAGGCAGGTTAATACACCAGATTATTTTCAGTCAACCAAGTAACAATGTTATAGGCAACAAAGCAACTTAGTGTGATTGCAACAATATTTGCAATTTTCTGATAAGAATCTACTCTCGGTAATAAGCCACACTCAGTCTAAAAGGACACCGAGATGCTAGCTTATAAGAAGAGGGTGATTTTAAAAGATTTTCAGCGTAGGATAAATTTACCTGTCTCCAAACATCTTCATTTGGGGCATTTTTGTCAGCCAACATAATTGATTGAGGCTTTTTACGACGTTCATCAGCAATCTTTGGCCAATATTTTCCTGTCCAGGATGTAAAAAAAAATATATCATGAGGTGGCATAAGCAAAACTGAGAGACCATTAACAAATTTTTTGAGAAAGTCCCAAGTTTTAAAATACCTTTGACAAGATCACCCATCAGAGTATGCAGTGGCCGATCATCTCCAAGGCCTCCTTGGGCGTTCAATAACTCCTTACAAAGTGCAGATTTAGCACATCCAGGAATACCTGGAAAGAATACAATTAATCCCTCATCCTTCTGGACAGCTTCCTTCACAGCTGGCTCAGGAGTCGCTGGTGCCACTTCCTCTTTCTTCACAAGATCACCCTCTTCATCTAGATCACCGTCAACAAGGGCCAAAAAGTCCTCAGTTCTCACTAGATTCCCAGCAGACCCTATCAAAACTTGATTCTTCGGGCTCCGTTTAGCGTACTGCTCCAGGAATGGCTCAGCTTCGCTTAGATATATTGATGAAGATAGCTGCTTATTCCCAGACTTTCTTTTTATATGTGCAGCCCTGTTTATTAAAAGAAACAGAGAGATACACATTCAGAAAAGTAGAGACTTTTATTGAAGGCACTAGGCAGCAAGTTACACGTGTTCTTAAAAAAAAAATATATGAGGTTAGTCTATGTGTAGAGTATAAGTGATTCTGGTACCATTCATCAAGCATCTTGCAAAGTTCTTTCTGCTTTCCATCAGAAGTACCCCATATTTTCATTTGCCTGGATACAAAAACAAGAATAACTTTATAAGAAATAAAAATCAAATTACAGCTTGATAACATCAAGAACACCCCCCCCCCCATATCTCCACCACGGTGCTCCCTTCCCTTTAGATACACAATCAATAACTAGCCTCCCCCATTTTGATTTACAATTCAATGATGTTAATCAAAAACCAGGATTGCCAAAGCCAGCACTCTCTCTCTTATATTTATATTCATATGGAAAAAGCAGCTCACCTAAGGTAATAGGCTTTGTAAGCTGCCGGCCCCTCTTTAAATAGAATCGATAGACCATTGCGGATCAGAAAGGTTCTTAACTGTCAAAAGAATCAAAGACATGTCCAGTATCACGATAACAATGAAGAGAAAGAGGTGGCAACGTGCAACAAACCAAAAATCCCTCTAGCCAGAAGACCTTGAGGAAAAAAAATACCTTATACGTGAGAAACTTTAATTTGATCATTAAGTTAGCATCATCATCAGCCAAACCCTCTTTTCCTTGTTGAACACTACTTTCACTGGCATCTTTGACCGCATTATCAATGCTTTTCAGAGCCATCGGATCCCTCCCTTTGTTTGACTTGAACAAATTAATATCAACAAAGAAACCTGAAAAAAAAAACTCAAAGAGAATCACTGAAATGGTATATAAATATGTCCAATTATTCTCTGTGTAGGGGGACCATAACAAACAAGTCTGACACGTGAAGGAAAATTTAACTTCCTAGGAAAGTTATATTTCACAAAGACTAAGAACTACAGAAAGTAGAAACATAGTTATTAAAGTCTAGCAAATGAATCAGAAAATGGTGCATTATTGTCTTTAAGAACAAAGCTAAAGAATAAGCAACAAAAAAAAAAAATATTTACCTCGATATAAAGGCCACAAGCCAGGCATGTGCCTGAAACAAGGTAATTTGTAGGGTTGAGTAAACATAAATCGATTTTACCTTAGTTCGATCAAACTCAAAGGCATAAGTAATTAACGAAATCTTTAAAGATAACCTCATCTCTTTCTGGTAACGCCTAAATCCTGAATCACTGTGCACATGGACAACCAATTTGTAAAATAGGTTGTCAGGTGATACATCGTTAGCTCTATTAAAATTATGGTAACACTTGAACGCGGCTGGAAGACGCTTTTCCTTCATCAAGCGTATCATTTCCTGTTGAATGCAAATATTCAGTTGCTCATCAAAAAGCACACAAAATAATGGAAACTGCTAAATATTAACGACATGAAGAAGTGAAAGATGCATATATAACAAAGATGCAAAGCTCAAGTTACCTGTAATTTACTAGTAGAATAATCTGCAGGCTGAGATTGCAGGAATTTTGTTACAACAGATTTGTCAGCATTTTTTGAATGAGAATCTACAGATTCATCTCCAAACCAGTCCAAGTCACTGGGGCAAAAGCTTGGGCCAACACTCGTTAAAAGTGCTTTTATTTGCTACAACACCCACAAAAAGGAAAAAGGTCCCCATTAGAATGAGAAACCTTTTGTAAGAGATGACAGCAAGAAAGAAAAAACAATCAACATTTTCCCGAACCTGTTCCTCGTTAGATCTATGGGCAGCGCATATCTCTCTTAAACTGAGTCCCAAATCAAGATCAGCTGAAATATTGTAAAAGAAAAGAAAAAAAATTAAGAGAAAATTTTATATATTATAAAAGTAACCTAGAAACTAAGATAATGGACCTCCATCAAAGGGTGGTGGAGGATGATCTCTCAAGACATTCTCCATATTTCTGGCGCTCCCACTGCTCACAATACGAGCCACAAGACCCTCTAATATCTCACCCTGCACCTTCACATGGTCCTTGGAGGCTGCTTATTTTCATCCAAAATCACTCAATGAACTTCATCAAGTTGAATGAATTCTTTGAAAAAAAAAACTAATATGAATTTTCAAAATAAAAACATTACCTGGGACTGATATATCAGCTACTTCATCAAGAGCTCTACAGACTGAGGTTGCTGTCCCTTCTTCACAGAGTGCATCAAATGCGGCAAAAAAAGACGTCACTGATTTCCTTCACAAAATACACACAATCACAACTGTTAATGTACAAAAATTCTTTCAACAATGTATTCATCCAAGCATATAAGCATATGGCTGCTCCTAGTGGAACCACAAACTCTTTAACGTTTGAAATTCATGGAGTCAGACTACATCAACCAGATTCTTTAGGTTGAGTAAGCTGACAGGAGCATGCCTATTTCAAGCTGTCCACACAAAGTTGTTCATAGAGGAACATTACATTAGCTAAATGATAACCAAGTTACCTTGTGGAAAACAGCCAAACGTGATTTGTTGGTAGACGCCATTTCCGGCAAAATGAAATTATTTCGGAAGTTGAGTAAAACTTTGGCTTGCCATTACCTAACTCGGTAACAGCCGTCACTACCACTGTAAGATGAAAATCAACATTTCTTAACTAGACAACTTTAGAAGGCTTTATTTAACTTCTATAAGTAAGGTAATGATTCTGATTTCTGAACATCTAAAAAAGAATGTGCTTACCATAATCATCCAGTGGGCGTTGACCGTGATCTCCAAGAACAGCTGTAACCAGTTCCATAGATATACACATGCGATTTTTCTGGGGAAAGATAAAAATATTATGAGATATCCTGTTCGGGCAATTGATTAAGCCTTGGATCATTGATTTTCCATGGAAATACCTCAAGAAAATCATTAAATTCTGCCTCCTTCTTTGACGCCTTAGTTCCCCAAGCCTCTCTAAACATCCGTGAAAGAACAAAAACACCAACCGCCGTATAACTACAAATGAAGCTTTGGAGATTAGAATCTCAAAATGGCAAGCACGAGAAAGATCCCCGTAACAGCTTCAGAAACGAAAAAAAAAAAAAAGAGTGGTAAAATGCATTTGTTTCATCACAATGTTTATAAATCTATCTTAACTACAGCTTCTAAATGGTGTGGAATCTATATCCATATAAAAAGACACTCCCATCAGAAACCATTATACATCCAGAAGTAAAACATAAGAAAATAACGTTGGGCATGACTAAAGCTCGAGTATTGAGTTTATTCGTTAATGGTTTTCCCTTTGTCTAAGATCATTTGTGAATAAAGAAAGAAATACACAAAAATGAGTAAAAACTGAAGCTAGGAATAAATGAGCTTACATATTACCAAAACTGTTCTTTGCATATGCTCCACCACTGTGACCGGCGTACATAAAGAGAGAGCCTGAATGCTTAAGAGATACCTATAAAGTGTGAATTACAAAAAAGTCAGTAAAGAGTTAAAACTTCAGAGTGTCGATAGAGGTGTATTCCACATATAGAGTGTATGTAATGTTATTTTTATACCTCCAGCGTTGCCAACCCTTTAGATACCATCTCAATCATCCGTGTTCTTATCTGCCAAAAGCAAAAACATGAATACAAGCAAAAGACTAACAATTTAGCTGTACAAAACGAAGAAAAATTGTGAAAGTGTATACCTCTTGGTCCGTCTTTTCGTTCTCAAACTTGGGATAGAAAGTGGCTCTGATCTGGGCTTGGCAATAACTCGACTTGTCCACATTAAAATCATCCAAGTATTCACCTTTATAGAACTTCCTCTGATCGAGACTAACTTTTGATCCACTAACGGTTCCATATGACTTAGGCTTCCATACTTGAGCATTAGTGTTGCTTTCCTCAAGACTCAACCCACCAAACTGGTTGCTCACTGCTTCTGCAACAACGGATACAGATGGAGCATCCGTCTTCGGCTTTACTTGCCACTTCTGATCACCGTGAGGTCGCTTTATCTACCAATTTCACAAACAAACACAAACCGAAAGGTGCAGACTTTAGTAGTGCAACCACCACACATTACAAACGAAACGAAGCAATCAAAACAGGAAAGGTGCACACTTTTAGAGAGATGATTATAGAAAGTCGATAGATTTTATGAAATTACTAAAATCCCCATATGAACCCACCTGCTTCTTAGGCATATCCGATTCAGAGAATCTAACTGAGGAGTTGAAACAAAGATGGCGAGATGAGGTAACGTAGGGAGAAGATGATCGGAGAAGATAGAATGTCAAGAGTGTTCTGCGTGACATCCACACGTGGGTTCTTCTAGAGCAGACCACGTATGTGAGAGATTGGAAGTCTCCAACAAAGCGGTGAGGTTTTGTGTTTTTTAACTGGATGGCCGTGGCAGCAAGACGGGAAGACGGAGTAGAAAGTGTTATGGTGCGGTGAAGAGCACTGTGACGAAGATGGTCACGTTAGTTAATGGGCCTGATGTGAGCCCAGTTTCGTTGCTGTTGGACCAGAAGGATATCGGAAGAAACAAACTTTCGATTTTGCGGTTCGATGCATTAACGAAATCATAACTGAATTGATCTGAACTCGGCTCGGTTTGGTCAGTGCGATTTATAAATCCCATGGTTATTTGGAAGAACTGTACCAATGTAAATCATATAAATGCTTTTACATTTTCTTGGCAATGGCCATTCTTAATGCTTTACATTAAGAGACTAATTTCCAAATAAAAAATATACATACAGATTAATAAAGAAAATATTTACAGGAGATTTTCAGCTTAAATATAGTTTTCGCAACTAAAAATGGTGCAGCCAAATATAAATCTTCTTAAGATAAAAAAAATGTTATTTTTTACAGTTTTATTAATTATATATTAGAACAATGAAAAATATTATATATACGATTATACAGTCAAATTTTTGTAGTAGAATAGAATCGCCAAATTCTACAATAGAATTGTCACCTCTAGAATCGTTTATAATTTTTTGATAACATAAAAATCATATTTAAATTTATGTGTATTCTTGACATATTAGTTCTTCCGAAATTCACCGAATATTTATTACATTTTAATGTCTCTCTAACATGTGTATGCTAAATTGCTAACTAACCCTAAGTAACTTGATATAGGGTTTGAAGTGAACTAGTCAAAAATCATATCAGAAGGGGATCACACCACAACATTAATGAGTTGGTGTTGAAGTACTTGTCTTCAAGGAATCCAAAATCATTGCTCTCTTCGTCGGAGCTGCTAATGAACTCATCATGCTCACAATTTCCCAAGGAACTCTCAAAGGCCATCATATTTTGTTGTTCTTGGTTTCGCTGGTCCATATTTTGAATCAATTCTAATAAATTTGATCTTTGAAACTGCATGCTCACTATCTCCACTTGAGCTTTTGCGAGCTCTGCTTGGAGTTCACTCACTTGTCTTTGTAGATTGTATATGGCACCGGCAGAACCATACACCGGATCTCTAATTCTAGCTTCGGCTTCATACACCAAACTTTTCACTGCATCAGTTCTTTGTGATTCGGGAAGTTCCTGAAACAATTGTCACAATAACCTTAATGATAAGTTACTATAGTACTTTTTAATTTGACCAAGAAGAGTAAAGACCATCATTCTACAAGACTTTTTCAAAGATGTATGAAAAGAAAATATGTTGACAAAGACAATCGAGCACTATATATGTATGTGTGTGTGTGTGTTTCTAATTAAATAACAAGAGACTGCTTTTACTAATAGTACAAAAAGGGTTAAGATGTGTTGAACATGTGATGCCCCTTTGTTGAATTTGTTATTGACATTACGTAACAAGTAGGTCTTACTTTCACATGACATGACCATTTTTCGAAACAACCAATTACACTAGGTTCCTAACTACAACAAAGACAGTATTACCATCTAGTATCTATTACTTATATAAAAATATCTTCGATTTTTATTCAAGTTAAAAGTTTTACTATCAAAAGAAATTATAATTGTTACACCAGCAGTACACAGTTAGCTACCTGCAAGAGCTTAATGATGTTGCTGGCTCCAAATACACGGTGGGCGATGCTGAACTTGGCTGGCTCCGTTGGAGGAAAGTACGGTGCCAAAACGCACTTCTCTCCGCAACGCCTCCTCAGGATTTTGCAAGCCGCGCATGGGCTAAGCACCACACGCGTTGGTGGAGGAGATGAGGCTGGAGAAGCATAAATGATAGCGGCAGAAGCGTCACCTTTACTCTCCATATCAAGCATTATCAACTTAGGAGGTGAAGTGCTTTTTGGTGGGGAAAGTAGAGAAGTCTAGTATTTATAGGGAGAGACAAAAATGAGGTGATCACGTGACATCAGAAGCTCGAATTATGACCTCATATATTTTTGGTTGAAACAATATATTTCCATTTTACCGTGGTCACTAAATTCCTTCAACGCTTTCAAGTTTCAACCGTTACTGGACTTTAGCACAAATAGTTTCTTGATCTCTTCTTGATTTTTCTCCATGCTTAACTAGATTCCAATGAGACACTAAAAGTCCATAATAGCTCACATACATTGGTTAGTCTACGTACGGGTCTTCTACTCTTAACGTCTAGATTCTAGAACGGTGTTTCTGCTTATGAAAAAAAAGTTATCAAAAGACTCCAAGATCACGGAAATGTATTCTAATTCTTTGTTTCTCAAGCTTGTATAATCGTTTCCAAACTGTTTACACAAAAGTTGAGTCTACATATCAGAAATGAAAATACTATTAATCAAATATTATAAGTTAGATGGGTTATAACTAGTCCTGGTTATAACATAAAACTAATTGGTTATAAAAATAAGTTGATCTATAGATGGAATATATTACTTAAGTATTTTGCTTCTTCCGATATAAGGCTTTGTTTGTAATATGAAAAAAATATCGAACCATCTATAATTTTATAGAGATTACTTGATGGATAGAAACGATATATAAATTCTCATAGTGATATAGTGAAGTTTCATTTATTTATCTTATCAAAGTTGATCTTTATTCACCGGTGACTACTTGCAAGTCGTACTTTAAGTATTGGTAGCTAGTGAAATAACAACACAAAAGGCCAAGTGATTATTTAGGTTGCCTAATTTTTGCTGAATTGTATTTTGTTTTTATTAACCAATATTCCTGGAACTCCTTTGTATTTTAGCTATGTATATTGTCTTAAGACTTTTTACATGATCGACTTATCTTTCGAAGTGACGGTATCTATATGAAAAATACAATAACACTAGACTCTTTTATATTTTAAAATGATTCAAGACTTAAGAGTCATTTATAAAACTATATAATGGATCGAAGCTTACTTCTCCAGCGGTCCCAAAACGATCCTTTATTCAATAGTAGTATCAATTAATAAGAAAAAAAAACGAAATCAATTAAATAGAAGAATGACACGTATATAGTCATGTGGGATCACTAGTTATTGGGTTTGCTCTTGTTTCCACCTTCAACAGCTTGCTATCTCCCTACTATACGTACTCTCAACTAAATCTCCAACTCCTTTACGAAAATGACTAAAGATTTTTCTTCTTTTCTCTAGATGACTAGATATATACTGTATTACTCTATATATTGCATCACACGTACGTATATCCACGCCCTGACGCCCAGTTAGGTACTTAAGATGTTACTAGACATAAATTAAACGTCGACTTTATGATAAGTTTCTCAGTGGAGTTAAACGTCTTTTGTTTTAGTGACTTATCTGAAGTGTTATCTTTTTGACGGAAAAGTGAAGTATCACTTTAGAATATTAATTCTGCAAAAAGTGTTACGTATGTATCATAGTCTGATTCATTATACATTTATACTGGTCAAAGATTGCATCGTGTACACTAGGGAGATTGTTGGATTGATTGGGCTCAATAAATCATCATCCGGTCAAATCGTTTTCTTGTATATCTGAACTTATATATACATGTTTAAACAAACAACCAATACTTGATCTTTCGAGAATCCATTAAACTATTTTAGCATCTTTAAATGTTTCCCTCAAGAAAAGTGAAATACTAAAATGTTGCCAAGTGTACACAAGTTACGGCCACGGAACTATTGACAATGATTATCTACTTAAATTCAATCGTGGCATCTCGATCTAGGCATGTAACCTAAGTTTTTAAGTTTATTGTGCACCGCATTAATGAATACGTTTGTCTCACCAATTGACTAAACGTTTCAAAATATCCCTGGTCTATGATATAGTATATTATATTGCCGTTATGTATATTATATAGTATATTCACATATCATTGCCTTAATTTGTCTCACTTAGAACAGCTGAGTTCTTTTTTTTCAATATGATAGTGTTTCTTCTTTCTTTTGAAGCTATAATTGCTTTGAATTTCCTTTTTTAGACTAAAGAAGAAGAAATGAATGTATAAAACAAAAGTGGCCCACACGGTATTGAAAGAGGAGTTGTTAACTAATGTTACACAGCCAATTTCCACACAAAAAAACGAACAGCTTCGAACTCTAATTAACATGGTGTGAATGTGTTAAGCAAAAGGCCACTCCACTCTTCATTCTTTCTTCGTCGCTCCAATCCCATGTTTCTGAAACTTTAATTGCAAGAAAAAAATGGAAAAAGTTATAAAAGTAGTTTAAAGATAAAAGAAGGGTGAATTTGCGAGATGACCAAGTTTGTGCAGTTTATTAAGTGCATGCACATGATATTGACATAATTTATTATCTAACATTTTTGTCCTAATTTATCCGGTTCTATCCTTCCTCTTTGTAAGTAACAGGTCAATGAGAGAGAATAAGCAACTTGATTCATAAAACAAAAAGAAAAAATATATGTAAACTTTTGTACTTAAAAAAAAAGAAACATCCACGTATATATTTACTACCCACACATATATATGCATTGCTTATTCTATTCCTTATCGTCGAAATAGTATAAGATTATAATCCCACATATAATCCTAAATATTAAACATACCATAAATCTTAATCACTAAACTTTAAACCCAAGTATAAACCATAAACCCAAATAGAATAATACAAATTTAGGTGCCGACTGGTTTTCCCGCTACCACCCGCAAACGCAGCTTTTGCGGTTTATAGCGGTTGTTGGCGTTTCGAAACAATCACAGAAAACGCTACAAATCGCTTCAAACCGCTCCGAATCTCTTAAAATCAAAAGCTGGTTCCAGCTAGCGTTTGCGGTTGCGGGCGGTTGCGGGAGGGTAAATTTTTTTCTTTAAAAACAGAATAAATAAAAATAATACTAAAAATATCCAATAAAAATTTTCAATTGAAATAATAGAAATTGTAAAATGTATTCATATTATATTTCAATTTATATTATAAAAATTCAAAACTAAAATATTTTCTATAAATTTTTAAAATTGAATAATATGATTTTATAAATATAAATTTTATATTTATCATATTATTATGATTTTTAATATTTTTATAATTATATAAATGTAAATATTGTTAAATTATTATTTAACAGATGTTGCGTTTTGTAGTTTACCAGTCATAAGAGTCCCGCAAACGCAACAATTTCTAACAGCTATACCAGTCGTACAAATCTCTAAAAAACGCTTAAAACCGCAACCACCCGCACCCGCAAACTCCCGCAACCGCAACCGCAACCGCTGCAGTTACACCAGTCAGGCCCTTAACCCAAGTCTCAAACTTCACTCTCCAAACACTAAACCTTAAATCTTAATCACTAAACCCTAAACCTAACTATTAACCCTAAACCCAAATAGAATGGAACAAACTAAACTCAAATCTCAACCCCCACTTTTCAAATACTAAACCCTAAATCTTAGTCATTAAACCCTAAACCCAAGTATAAACCATAAATCCAAATAGAATAGAACAAACTAAACCCAAATCTCAACCTCCACCATCCAAATACTAAACCCTAAATTTTAATCACTAAACCCAAAACCCAGTATAAACTATAAATCCAAATTGAATGTAACAAACTAAATACAAACCTCAACCCAAGCACTTAACCATAAACCCAAGTATAGATCATAAACCCAAATATAATAGAATAAAATAAATAGTATAGTACATATTGGTGAACAAAATGAAACACTTTCTATTAATCGTCAAATGATAAAACTATACCCCAACCAGTAAATGTCAACCCACATCCGAGATATAAATAGTTTCTCGCGTTTTCAAATATTGAAAGTCTCTAGATTATTATATTTTTAATAAATAGTATGGAAATATGTTCCAAATAGTATGGTAACCTTACATAAATAGCTACACTAAAGAATATATACTATACTATTTCGTTCACCAAATATAGTATGAACGACGAGTTCATCTTTTCCAATTCTTCTTTTTTCAAACGTACTGATACACCTTCACTTCGTTCACCGTCGTTATTCTTCACCGCCGTATGAAGATCATCTTTATCTCCTCTTCTTTTTTCGACACAACGACGCTTCTACCGGTCCTCCGGTGTTATTCTTTACCATTGGATTACTAAAACAAAAAGAGAAACATAGTATAAAAGCAGAAACATAAATATAGTATAAAAACAGAAACAATGTATAAAACAAAAATAGAAACAATGAATAAAAGTGCGATGTCACCTCATTCTTTATGGTGCCATCTTCTCCTCTGAACCCAATTTCGTAAGCTCAAAATATTTGTTTATTCCTTGTTTTAAGATGAAGTATCATGAGTTTGTACGATGAAGAAGAAACAGAGATTTGGTAAAAAGAGGAAGAAGAAGAAAGGAGATGTGCATAAATGATAGCCACAATTTGGTAAAAAGAAGAAGAAGGAGATAAGAGATGTGCAGATATAATAACCACAAATTATTATGTTGTTTATTTAATATTAAGTTTGATAAATAAACTCTCAGCAGGTTACATGGTTCACAATTAAAGGGCAATATAACTATTATTTATAATGTAATGGTTATATATAGGTGAATTAGGAGTTTTAGTTATCTAATGAATTATAATTTGTTTGAAGGTTATATAACCCAATTCCCCATAAAAGAAAGCCGCTGTAGTGAACCGCAAAAGAAGATCCTTAAGGTAGAAAAGTGTTGAATAGCAATCATTTTGAAAGACACTAGACTTCAAAATCTTTACTCCCTTGTTGTGGTGTTGATTTTGATTATATATGGTGCATCAATGTTTTTATATCTTTTTAAAATTAGGAAAGCCCCATTTTATTAAATAAAAAGTTCTCATAAAAAGAATGAATATTCAATTTTGAAATAGAATAAATACGACTATAAGAGGTTACAAATTTTTCATTTACATAATCTATATATAAACCGTAAAAATGAGTTAGCTTGGATCGAATTTTGTTTTTAATTTTGTTGCTTTATTTATTCACGTTTGTTAACAACACGTGGCCAACGATCCACTGTGGTTATCAAATTGGATCAATATCAACAGAATTGGTCTATACGCCAACATATTTGGTGTGTATTGTCTCCCTACATGCATCTTCAACACTCTCATGAGGTAACAACGATCGATAAAGGAAGGACATCGCGATTATCATATCGTTTAAGCTGAGGTGGTGTTCGTAGTAAACACTATATAAGAAGCTATAACGACCACCAATTTACGGAATTTCATTTCTCCTCAAGTGGATTGATCACAAACGGAATTCTCATAGCCAGCAGCAAAAAACCCACAAACAAAAGCTATCAAACCCATAACCCAAGACCGATCTGAAAATTTAGTATCGAAATTGGTTAAATATTAAAACAAATTCAAAATTTTGATATTTAAAGAATTGGAATTGAACACAATCTTAATTGAAATATTTCAGGTATCCTAATATATTTGAATCATATTTATATACTTAAATATGTAATCAATTTTAAGATTTAATATCCAAAAATATTCAAAAATTTATAAGATAATATTTATTGATAATATATGTAAATATTCAAATCAAATCAACTTTTATGTTAAGTTTAGGCATTTGAAATACATTATGCAATTCATATGTTATATTTTCTTTACTTTTAGATTTTGAGAAATATTTAAATTATATATGAATTTTAGAATTTTAATGTAACCTCTAAACTATAAATGTTCATTTAAATTTTCAGTAGGAAACTATCATATGAGTATTAAATATTTTCAAATTATTAAATTAATTTTAGTTTCAAAAAATATCGTGAGAACTTTTTAAGAGTCATTCAAAAAGAATAATATATCTCAAACGTCTAAAAATAGATTCGAAAATACAATTTAAAATACATAAATTGGTGGGATTGTCCCTAAACCGAGCTATAATTGGCGATTTATCCTCAGTTTTCAAGATCCAAAAACCGGACCATTTTACCCTTATATTTCTCTCTCTCTTCTCTTCCCTATCTTCTTATCTCTTTATCTTTCACACATATCATATTTATGCTTTCATTTTTTCAACATAAATCTCTAATTTTTACTCTGATTCTTTTGACAGCCATATTGCTAATGTTATTATCTCATACTAATTCTATTATTTCCAATTTCATATCTTGAAATATACATTCTTTTATTTAGATTTTATGTAAGTTAGCAGCTATTTCATTATTTACCCGTTATTATTATATTTTAATGAATTTGTAACGGATACATAGAGTGTTAGCTGTTACAAATAGGTTTACGGCTATTTGATAGATAATTGATTAACGGTTAATATATGTATTTTTATGATACTAGCATTGTTAACATGCTAACCTGTTTGTTAGCGATTTGTTTAACACGTTAATAAATAGACGTAACCCGATAACAAAATTTGTAGCATGTTAAAATTTTGTTAATTTGCTAACAATTTTTATATCATGTTAAAAATATGTTAACTCGCTAACAAATTTTGTATAACGAAGTAAGAGTAATTTTGTCCATTCAAATCACAAAAGTCATCATGTTTTGTCTTTATGTCACATCATGGGTATTTCTCTAATTTGGACCTCCGTTGGGGGTATATCACACATTCACTCTTTAAAATATTTCTTCATAAAAATATTATATAATTGAAAAATTATCTTATATAGCATTTTTTAGTTTATTTTCACAAAAATAACATCCCAAATAGAAAAATGACCAAAGAAGATTTTATTAAAGGGTAAGTATAACTATTGGATTAACTAATTTAAGACTTAGGGTTTATAATTAATGAGTGAGATTTTAGGATTATGTTCAAATTTTTAAAAATAAAAAAATTAAAATTAAAATTTTCAAAACAAAAAAAAAATATTTTGGTCATTTTATTTTTTGAGAGCTATTTTATAACAAAAACTAAAAAACGAGTACTTGAGAAAACTGACATATATAATTACCAGTAAAAGAATTTTAAAACTGATAATAAAAGAGAAAATCATAAATTTATATTCAACTCAAATAAAGTCAAAATATTTACAAATAAGATTATTTTACCAGTTTTATAAATTTAAATAATCAATTTGATTTTGTTAAAAGAATGATTGAATTATAATTGATTTTTTCAAATTTATAAAAAAATGTTTTCGGGGTTTTAGTGTTTTAACCATCAAAAGCGCAACAGACGGTTTATAATGAGAGAAACTGGTTTATTAGAATGTTTTAACCATCAAAAGCGCAACATATGTGAATCAATATCACAACACCGCCCAAAAAAAACACAAGCTACGCAAATCCAAGAGTACATTAAGCAAACAAATGAAAGAAGTTCAAATGTAATGCGAACTCTCCGACCGCCACCACACACATGTCAGGTTAAGCGTCGGCAAACCTGCAGCCAACCAACAACAGATTCAAACTCAATATCATAACACCATTCAACTTAGATTCTCTTCCTACTCTTAACTCAAATTCATAAACACGTACCCGAGCTCAGAAAGCTTCAAGTGTGCCTCAGCGTAATCAGCGAAAAACGCTTCTTCATCCTGTTAACACATTATAACAATCATAACATTTAGTTCCCTACACCACAAACTCAAAGAAAAGAGAAAAGTTTAAAGAGAAAGGATGCATACAGCAGCGTATTTCTCAACAAGAGGACGGAACACAGGATCATCCAACAGAGCCTTGTCGGAGACAAGCTGAAGAAGACCTTCCTTCTCACCGCTCAAGAGCTCCCTGGTCATATATAATACATATTATCAGCATTGATTCCTTTGAATAAATCAAAACCTATAATAAGATGGAGATACTCACTTGAAGTAAGAGTTGTCGAAAATAAGAGGGTTTGAAGTCCAAGCACCTTCGAAACCAGACCTATCCTTGTGGCATCTTCCCTGTGATAATGCAAATCAATTCATCAACAATTTGTAGATTGAAACCCAAAAAAAAAAAAAAAAATTTTTTTTTGTAGGAGTGATATATATATACAAACCAGAGTGTGGGCACCAGATAAAGCGACGATATCAACGTCAGATAAACCCATCTGATTCATAAACACCTGCCTCAAGTGGTCACATCCCTTTGTAGCATCAGGGAGACGTCCCTCTGGTGGTGGCTGTGGCTTGTCCTCTCTTCCAGGGTGGAAAGGGATCTCAGGACCACCGGTGACTTCAACAGCCACAACACCAGCAAGCTGATGAAAATCAGCGAAAGAGATGGTAGGGAACTGCTCTCTGATGGGCTCCAACAGCCTGAGAGCAATGTGGATACCACTGTTAGCTCCGTGACCTTGCTCGGCATCAAACCTCATCGTTCCGAAAGGACCACCAGTCCTCGATGCACAATCAAACGTTCCAGCAGAGTGCCATCTACACAAAAACCAGAGAAAGATCAGACACAACAACACACTTAAGTCGAAACCACAAGGTGAAAACGGTTTATTATTATAGATTACTTACGCGAGGCGGACCATGATAGGTGCACAGTTCTTCTCAGCGATCAAACCTCTAAGCTTCCTCTTGCACTTCTCGATAGCCTTCTGGTAATCTTCGCTAACTGTTGGGTAGCTCTTCGTCATCTTTGCTAAAATCTAAGATCCAACAAGCAGATTTAAGACAAGATCAAATCTAATAACTACGTTCTTAACAAAACCCTAACTACATTCAACTCAGAATTAACGGTTGACTAAAGTCGCGATCGAACCACATAGATAACGTTGACTAGAGTCAATCACAGTAACGGAATCGAAGATCTACTACGATCAACACACATCTTTCATAATGATGATCGAAGAAGCATAGCAATAGAAAGCGTTTACCTTTGTGGGGAATGAGAGTGGCTGGCTGGCACGAGGTGAACACGAGACAGAAAGTACAAGAAAATATATAGGGTTCTTGTCTGAAGATGAGGATGGTTCTATTATTAGATGCCGTTAGATAACGGGACATCGTGTGGTCAACATTGGTTAATGCAATCAACGGTGAGGATTTAATGAAGGATTTTTATGGACGGTTGGATATTAGGGGTTTGGTGGAGTATAGGTGGGAAAAGAATAATACTATAGTCAAGCTTTCTATTGGAGGAAAACATTGCTCCGTGTTTACGGGCCCACTAAAATATCAAAACGCGTCGGATTTTTTTGAGTTTGTTAGTGAGCGAATTGACGAAAATAGCCTCGAGGTGTGGAACATGCGGACTTGCTCGTTAGTGGTTTTTTGGTTATTTCTGTTGTTTTATGTGTGAACGCGTTTTACGCACAAGTAGATTCCATTGGATTAGGAAACGATGACGTCACAGCGGACGAAAATGGTAGGTTTTTGTAAGGTTGTGTTAGTTTTGGGTCGATCCGTATTCGGTTCAACTCTGGTTAGAATTACTGAACCAGGTTCGTTGATACATTTTGTGTGGTTACTGCGGCTAAACTGTTAGCTTTAGCTGCATGGTTTGTGTATGGGTTTGACACTTTTATTTTCGAACTGGCTCTGTTTATTTTGGTCATTGGGGACTTCGAACTGAGAAGTTGCATTTCTCTAGTCTAGGCTCTTTCTTGAGGTTTATAAACATTTAACGTGTTGACTGAGGATAGACTAAGAGATCTTGGAAGGCATGTGGTCACAGTCGCCGAACATGAAGGGCTTGATGCACACAAGTGAGCTGTGGCCTTGAGGTTTAGGGATATTGAGGATAATCTGTTATTTTGTGTGTGTATGTCTACCACTTTTGCTGTTTTTGAATTTTAACGTTGGAGTTCCATGTGAAAACAAGTGACCTAGGGACCCGTTGACCCACGAGTAGAGAGCTTTTACTTGGTGATATATGTAGAAGTCCATCATAACGTTGAAATAGTAACAAACTCTCATTCAAATTTCAAAATTAAATAGAAAGTTGTTGTCTATATTTGGCCCACCAAAAGCAAAAGGTGCCACCATTTTCCCTCCCTCCACTCCTAATTTGTCTTTTATATAAGGCAACAGCTATCAGCTACTTGGGTGATGTAACAGTCTTAAGAACTCGTTTCTCTTTGGTTTTTTCTTCAGACTTGTCTTGATCCAAGTTCTTACAAAGCAGAGATGGAAAACATGGAAGATGGAGGAATCTTGACATATGACGGTAGATATGTTGTGTACAATGTACTCGGTAACATTTTTGAGCTCTCTTCAAAATACATTCCTCCTATTCAACCTGTGGGTCAAGGAGCCTATGGTATTGTCTGGTAAGTTTTCTTTTCTTTTTTGTCAACTTTTAATCATTCTTGTAGCCAATCTTGTTCTTCATACCTTTTGTTCTGTTTGCAGCTGTGCTACAAACTCGGAAACTAACGAAGAGGTTGCTATAAAGAAGATAACAAACGCTTTTGACAACAGAGTTGATGCTAAAAGAACTCTCCGGGAGATCAAACTCCTTTGCCACATGGATCACGATAATGTAATCTCTTCTTGACTAATACCATTTCGTTTATTGTTTGAAGTATCATGTTCACATTGCTTGCAGGTTATCAAAATGAAAGATATAATCGAGCCACCAGAGAAAGATAGGTTTGAAGATGTGTATATCGTTTATGAATTGATGGATACTGATTTGCACCAGATCATAAGATCCAGTCAAACTCTGACCCATGACCATTCTCAGGTTAGTGTTCCCGCACTATAGTTATGGCTAGTGACACATTTATAATCTGAGCTAGACATGAGCATTTTACATGATATCCCAAGAATGGCCAAAACTGGTACCTGATCGAATGGCCATATATATACATATGAAATAACCATATATATAATTTTAAAATCTATTAAAAGATTTAAAAGTATTTGAAAAAATAAATTATCCAACTATCCAAAATTATCTATGTGTAAATATTTTATCAAAAATATCTGAAATAATCTTGAATTATTTGAGTTTTTTTTAACGTCTAGAAACAGAGACAAATTGTTCGAAATAAAACAATAGCAAGTAACTGAGTTTTTAAAAATAAAAATTATCTGAATTATGTGATATTTTATTCATTGATGATCAGTAACACATTTATAATCAGAGCTATAGGTTGGTTATATAATGTTTTCTACCATTTGAAATTGTTATTATGTCTTTTTTCCTCAAGTTCTTCCTATACCAAATTTTGAGAGGCTTGAAGTACATACACTCTGCAAATGTACTACACCGTGACCTGAAACCGAGCAACTTGGTTCTAAACACGAGTTGTGATCTTAAAATCTGTGATTTTGGGCTTGCAAGAACGTCAACAGAGACAGACATGATGACTGAATACGTAGTAACAAGATGGTACCGTGCACCTGAGCTGCTTCTCAACTGCTCGGAATACACAGGAGCTATTGATATTTGGTCCGTTGGTTGCATTTTCATGGAGATACTCAGAAGAGACACACTTTTTCCTGGTAAAGATTATGTTCAACAGCTGAAACTTATCACTGAGGTAAATGTTAACTATTATCGTTTCGTTTTGTTTTGTGTGTGTGTGTTAAAAGCGCATTTCTCTGTTCATACTTTTAGCTAATAGGTTCACCAGATGACTCTGATCTTGACTTCTTGAGAAGTGAGACTGCGAGAAAGTACTTGAAACAACTCCCACGAGTTCAAAAACAATCATTCAGAGAAAAGTTCCCAGACATTTCACCAATGGCTTTAGATCTTGCTGAGAAGATGCTTGTTTTTGATCCTTCTAAACGCATCACAGGTGCGTTTTTGTTTATGTTTGGATGCTATAGATGGAAAGGATCTAGCTATAGGTAAAATTTTGAAATAGTAACAAGATGTTTTAATTGATGTGAAAGTGGAGGAAGCACTGGAGCATCCATATCTGGCTAGTCTCCATGAGATCAATGAAGAACCAACGTGTCCTTCTCCTTTCACCTTCGACTTTGAGGAGACAACCATGGATGAACAAGACATCAAGGAACTTATCTGGAGAGAGTCTTTACACTTCAAGAACAAGTAATCTCCCACAAATACATTCGAAGATGTTTTGGAACAAGTGAAGATAGCTAGTAGTAGTAGTATTCTACCGTGTGTATGTTGTGTTTTATGGGTGGTTGATTCGTCAACCATCAGACTGGCCGAGATTGAGAAGCTTGGTTAGGGGAATATTAGCTCCAAGGAGGAGTAATTTTCTCATTCTTCTTACCGGTTCACTGGACGTGAAGGAAACAGACCTGCTTGCTAAACAGGCTGCCTCTTATCCTATTTCTCATGAATGGAATGAGTATTTGAGGGAAAAAAGCAGTCAGATTGAATGAATATAATTAAGAATTTTTACACAGAATATTCATCTGCTTAAGACAGCTAAATAAAATTTTATTTGCTCTCTAGAGTGTGTTCGAAGACAAAAAGCTCTGAATTAACTGACAAAACACCAACATGGTTTTACAGAAACAGTGCATATAGCTACTGACCAACATTATCTAATAAGAGACACACAAACCATTAATTAGAGACCATAACGTCTTCTTCAGCTTCTTGAGAATGCTTATTTTGTCACTTCATAATCGCAAATGCGAATTGACTCAAGTTAACTGCTTGGTTGATAAGAGAAGCACAGGGGATCACATAGCATTGACCATTCTCTTCATCTCGGCGGATCTTCTGGGATCCGGTTCTTCAATTGCTCTCTCTGTCAGCACATGTTTTATGCGGCACATTGATCTCCTCACCTATTATGAGATAAACTTGGGATTCACCAACAATAACAATCTCCCATGGTAATTAAAAAAACCGAAGATATATATATATATGTTTTCCAGAGAGTTCAAGTAAGTACACAACCATTTTCTTCAACAAAAGATTCATACTTACATCAATTTGTAAACAACTTAATTTGGAATCTGAGAGGTTTTGGTGGTAGTAGTACCTTAGGAATGCGTTCAGGGTTAGGAAACATCATGTTCTGAGCTTGAAGCATCTGACGCTGAGTCATCAACATGTTCTTCTCTTTGAGAAGAACATACCACAGCTTCTGTAGATCATCCCATGATTTGAGCCTCAGTTCCGACGCTTTCCATCCTCGACCTAACTCACCAAAAAATAATTATAATATCCCAATCAAACAATCCTTCATCTAGAACTAGCACATAGTATGTAAGAAGAGAAACAGCAAGCAGCTGCGTCAATGGAGACAAGAAGCAAACTAACCGTAGACAACAGGTTTGTCTTCGTCCTGGCTTCTATCGAACTCGAAGAACTCTTCGAGAGGGTTCTTGGCAATCCTAGCAGTCGAGGCAGCTGCTGCTGCTGTTGCAGTAGTTGACTCCGATCTCGTCGATGCAGCCACAGCCAAGAATCTCCTCCCGAAAAACCGCGTGAGAAACATGGCAACAACAAACAGCCTCCTCCTGTGTTATATATAATCAGACCTACCAAACGGATCATCAACAACATACATGCCTACAATCAGATTCGATACAACAAAATGCTAATCAAATTATGTAAAAGTTGTAAACAAATGTCACAGTTCCTAACAAATAAAAACCGGTTGTCTACACAGAAAGCTACAGCTCATTAGCAGAAGAAATAAGAACTCACCGGGGGTGCAAATGACGGCGACGGTCACGGCCACAGAGAAATGGAAACTCAAATTAAAACCCTCCTCAGCATTTTTCCAAGGTAAGGTAAAATTTAGGGCCCAATACGAACTTTTGGTCATATATGAGCCTGCTACAGGCCCAATAAGGTTGGTAAGTCGAATGAAATGAAATCCACGTCATCGATCCGTTCTTTACTTTTAATGATGTAACAACCATCGGATCAAAACTCAACGGTTGGCATGAAAAGCACGCGGATCGCCTCTGTTTTTATATACACTTAACATTCACTGGACTTGTCATATCGTCAATCGCATTTTGCTATCCTCTCCGTTCCATTATTCAGGTATCTTCTTCTTCTCCATCGTGTTTCTGCAATTATTCGATTCGTTTCGCAGATTACATATTAAATCGAGTTTCAGTATATATTTCGCTCTCAGATAAATACGGAAGTTTTGATTTCGATTAGATTTGGGAATCTAGGGTTTCTAATCGTTTTCAATTACTGAAAGCTGCTTTGGTTTTGATTCTACCAGAGCTTAGGAATCAAGATATGTCGGGAAGAGGAAAGGGAGGAAAGGGATTGGGAAAGGGAGGAGCGAAGAGGCACAGGAAGGTGCTTAGGGATAACATCCAAGGCATCACCAAGCCTGCCATTCGTCGTCTTGCTCGCAGAGGTGGTGTCAAGCGTATAAGCGGCCTCATTTACGAAGAGACCCGAGGAGTCCTCAAGATCTTTCTCGAGAATGTCATCCGTGACGCCGTCACCTACACGGAGCACGCTAGGAGGAAGACTGTTACTGCTATGGATGTTGTCTATGCTTTGAAGAGGCAAGGACGCACTCTGTACGGATTCGGCGGTTAATCGAACGGTTGAGATTTTAGCAGGAGACGGAATTAGTGTGTTGTTTCTGTTATCATCCACTTGTTTAGTAGTAAAAAGTAAAACAAGGAGCTGTGTCTTGTTAAGCCAATTTGATGTTCCATGTAGCTAGCTAAAATTCAGCAATCTCTGATTGGATTCTTAAATTAAAATTCTGTTTGCAAAACGATGATTTCTACTACCTAACTTAAAATTTCACTGCTGAAAATTAATTATCGTTGCAATGTTCTGCTGTGGTTCACCATTTGCAACGGGATTAGTGTTGTGGTTATCGGGGAATGTCTTGTTCTATTATCCATTTGATTAGAGTTAGCTTTTGTGTGATTCTTGTCGCCAATGTGACTGACTCTTCATGTAGCTAAATCTTTGCTGGGATTCCTGAATGGAAGCTGTGTTTGAACTATAATTCTCTGTTATCTCAAATTCAATTTCAACCATAACTGTAATGATCAATGAACTATGCTCTCGGAGTTTGTAACCTGAATCAAGACACTCGTCGAGCTATTTCAAAGAAAAACCATATATCAATGTAACATTCATCTTTCCATTACAGACTGTGTTGGAGAACCCCATGTTGACGAACTAATATGAGATCCAGCCTTGCAAACATTTTTATCAATCCAAATGGAATCGTTTGGAAAATTTAAAATAACCAACGACGCTGACATTGAGTTAAAGCAACAAAGTGAATAATATTAAAAGCTAAAACTAGAGTCTGTAAATAAATAATATGCCTTTCGTTTACAAATCTTCTTACTCCTCCTTTTGCTTCACAGAGGGAGTGCGACGTGCGTAGCGGTATCCACTGGTCAACCTTCCTACAAACTTGAGAACTTCATCTATCAGTATCACCGGAAGCGACACAGCCAACACCAGCAGCCACTCGTTCAAACTCAGCGGCACTATCCCAAACACCTGAGCCAAGAAGGGCACGTACAGTATCACAAAATGTAGCCCAAACGACACCGCCATCGCCAGCAGCAGCCACGGGTTCACCCACGGCGGCATCGTCACGAGGCTTCCGTCCTCTGAGAGCGCGTTCAAGGAGTTGAACATTTCAATAGCCACCAACACCGAGAGGGAGAGTGTGGACGCTTTGATTTTCCCTTGTTGGAAATACTCGCACGGGTTTGTGTCGAAGGTGAAAGTCTGTGAGCCAGCTGTGAAAGGTGAGACTTTGAAGCCTTCCCATGATGAGCACTGACCCCAGTGTGCTAGCTGTGAGTAACTCACAAGGCTGTGACCGTCTTGGCTCAAGTCTATGCCCATGAAGCTGCTGTGTGTGTACCATATGATGAATACTCCTACCGTTGCTACTCCCACATACATACCAATCACCTTATAGACAACAAGTTAAACCCATTTTTAGTCAAGTGCTTAAAAAAAAAAGAAGAATCTGTGTGTGTGTTTGCATACCAGATAGCGGAAGAGGATCCAGGCAGTGATAAGCGAGTCATCGCTTCTGCGAGGAGGCTTCTTCATGATATCCTTGTCAGGGGGATTGAATCCCAAAGCAGTAGCTGGAGGACCGTCTGTTACCAGATTCACCCACAGAAGCTGAACTGGGATCATGCCTTCTGGGATTCCAAGTGCAGCTGTCAAGAATATCGATGCAACCTCACCGATGTTTGAAGAGATCATGTACCTTTTTTTATTCATCATCAGTCAGAGATAGATAGGATCAGTATTATGTTACTTACATAACTCAAGCCACCTATACAAAGTAACAGCAAAAGACTCACCTGATGAAAGCCTTCATGTTGTTATAGATGGACCTGCCTTCACCAACAGCTGCTACAATAGTGCTGAAGTTATCATCTGCTAACACCATGTCTGATGCCTCCTTCGCTACCTGCAAAAAACAACCCCACAGAGCTTAACCATAGTCTTCCTGTAGTTTGCAGATGAGAGGAGAGGGATATGTACCTCTGTGCCGGAAATACCCATAGCTACACCTATATCAGCCAACTTCAACGCAGGAGCATCATTGACTCCATCTCCAGTCATGGCAACCACTTCACCATCTTCTTTGAGTAACCTAACAATCTCTTGCTTGTGCTTGGGTTCAGCCCTCGAGAACAAGAGCCCTCCCGTTTGCCTTAGATGATTCTTCTGATCTTTAACATCCATAAACTCTTTTCCAGTCAAGCTTCTTGACGAGATATCTTCATCTGCCTCAAACACTCCAATCTCACGGCAAATTGCTTCCGCGGTGCTCTTGTTGTCTCCGGTTATCACCATGACTCGGATACCTGCCGTTCTGCAGTCTGCAATGGCTTGACGCACCTCTTTCCTCGGAGGATCCTTCAAAATTTTTGAAAAGTTAGAACATGAATCAATGACCAAAGAAGAACAAAAAATAATAATAATAATACTGGTGACCACAACTCACCCTTAGACCAACAAACCCAACAAATGTTAGATTGGACTCAATAGAAGAATAGTTAGATGGGTTGAGAAGTTGCTGGTGAGCAGGATGGTCTTCACTGCCATCATAAGTAGCAAAATCTGATGGAACATCTGAGAAGGCAAATCCGAGACACCTTAATGCATTCATGGACATATCATGTAGGCTTTGTAAAATAAGATCCCTCGAGTATTGGTCAAGTTCTTGTGTGGAACCATCAAGTAACTGAATCTTTGTACTCCTTTCCAATACATTCTCAACGGCACCCTGCAAAAAAAAAAAAAAAATTCAAAATCGTTCTCTTAGGAGCTGAAGAAAGGAGGGGACAGAGGATTTTTCAACTAATAACATGCATCAATTCGAACCAAAGCACATAGAACAGACCTTGACCAGTAACAGCTTTTTTCCTGAGCTGGAATCCACCATTACTCCCATTGACTTACGGTCTCGGTCGAACTCAAGAGTGGCAATACGTTGCTCTAGTTCACTCCATAACCGACAACAACCTTTAGTAATGTAAGAAAAAGAGTTATACACATGAGTTTCATGTATCTTTTTAAAAAAAACATGAGAAATGAATGTAACTAAGCACACATACGTAAGACATCACCATCAGCCAAAGATGAAGCTTTACTCGCTCCTTCTGGGAATCCCATTTTCTCAACCAAAACCTGCTCAAGCAAACAAACACCAATAGATTAACACTTGACAGCCTATGAAAGTTGAGAGACACGAGCCTAGAGTAGTAGACCGCTTTACCTTCAAAGCTGCCTCAGTAGGCATGCCTCTAGCAACAAACTGATTCTCAGATTGCTCGACGTTAGCATCATTACAAATGGCAGCGATTTTCGCAATCATCTGAAGATTTGCATCCATCCTACCCACAGGCCAATCTTCTATCTTTCCATCTCGTGGATCAAAAGAAGTCCCCTCAACACTGAAAGATCGGAGAGTTCCAACTCTAGAGCCCATAGCAACAAGCTTCGAAACAGCCATCTGATTGGTTGTCAGAGTTCCAGTTTTATCAGAGCATATAACCGTTGTGCAGCCAAGCGTCTCCACACTGGGCAACTTCCTAACCAGAGCATTCTTCTGAGCCATCTTCCGCGTCCCGAGAGCCAAACAAGTGGTGATAACCGCTGGAAGACCTTCCGGAATCGCAGCAACGGCCAACGCCACAGCAATCTCGAAGTAGTACGTGCACTTCTCGAAGGAGAACTTGAAGTTTCTAGGCCAGCCATCGACATACTCCCAGGAGAGAAAGTACTTCACATTGATGAGCCACACCAACGCACAGATCAACCCAATGATCATCGTCAGAGCTTCTCCAAACTCGTTGAGTTTCTTCTTCAAAGGAGTATCTTCCTCGTGCTGTGAAGCTTCTTGAATCTGCGAATGCACCCTCCCAATCTCACTACTCATCCCAGTACCCGTAACCAAACAAACACAGTTCCCATTCACAATAGTGGTCCCTGCAAACACCATACATTTCTTCCCCTGAATATCAGCCCCCTCCTCCACAGGCTTAGTAGTCTTACTCACCGCCTCACTCTCTCCCGTCAAAGACCCCTGCTCAACTCTCAACGTCGAGCTAACCAATCCCACAACACGCATATCCGCAGGGACCTTATCACCCACCCTGAGCTCCACAACGTCCCCAGGAACAAGCTCCTTAGCAGGCAAGCTAGACACTTTAACCCCATCCCGCGTCACAGTCGCCTGCTGAGACTGAATCTCCTTCAAAGCCTCCAGTGCCTTCTCGGCATTAGTCTCCTGCCAGATCCCAACGATCGCATTCACAATCAAGATCAAGAAGATCACAAGCGGCTCGACGAACGCTGTGATCCCCATCTCACCTCCTTCGTCGCCATCAACAAAGGCCAGCACGAAGGATATAACAGCAGCCGCCAAGAGGATACGAACCAACGTGTCGTTGAACTGCTCCAGAACCAACTTGAAAAGCGACGTCCCTTCAGGCTTCTCTAACTCGTTCAAACCGTAGATCTGATGACGTTTCAACACCTCATCGGCAGTTAATCCTCTCTCAACGCTAACGCCGAAGTGCTCTTCGCATTCTCTAACGTCTTTGGCCCAAGCGGGGAAAGTATCCAACTTTAACGATTCGGAGGAACCGTTACTCTGCTCTTCCCCTCCTTTCCCCATTCTCTTCGCCTCCTCCACTAAAAAAAAAGAGATCGTTAATTGAAATTTTAACGGTAAAAGGATCAGACTTCGAAGCTCACCAATGTTTCTACGATGCGGAGATCGTACGCCTCTCTCTCTCTCTCTCTTCTTCTACGGAGGCCTTTATATATATATATAGAAGGATATATATGAGTGAGTATATCGCTTTCAAGTTGAACACGATCTCCATCAGTTATATTGCAATTAAGTCCTTGTATTCTCTTGTGATTTCTTAATGTTCTTTGCTTAAGGGGCTGAGAGTGTAAATTATGTATCTTTCGGGGGGTGTTGTTTTGATTTGAATAAGCTTTTCTTAGTGTAGAGTGTAGGTATACTCTTTGTATGCGAATATTTGCTTTTCAAGGAATGGGCTCTGCCACGTCGATCACATGGGGCTCGGCTCTGCCACGCCCATTTCGACACGTGGAGATGTATAATTGGTTGGGGCAAATAACAAGTTGCTTTTTCAAAAGTAATTTGAGAAAGTTATCTTCCTCATTTGCCAAGCTAGAAATTGAATGAGAAATACTATAGATAAAATAAAATATATTTTTCTAATGTTTAACCATTAATGTTGAATACATATAAAACCAAATATAAGCAAGTTTAGATGGGTATTATATCTCTGCTATTTTTAGATGACATTTATTCTTTGATAGTATACCGTGTTCATTTTGATTCGATCTTATCTTATTTTAGTGATTTAAATTACAAAAGATAACAGATTCTGCCCATTGCTAATGAGCCTAGTTTTCTTTAGGAAAATTTCATATTATTAATACCAAACGTCTGGTTAGGCAGTGTCTACGAGGAAATATGGGTTCACTTAAGAGAAAAAATTAAGTATAAACCATCTTTGAGCTTAGGCCCAAATCCTAAAACATTTTTGATTGATTGGATTAAGAACCAACCGTGAATGAAAGTAGGATGTAAGATTAGATTGTGGTCCAAAAAGCAAAAATATCACACGAATATTAATATTAACTCGAGTCTCCAACTATGTAAAATAGTTGTTACAAATTCATGACAACACCACACAAAAATAGAAAGTGACATAGTATTACATATACTAAAATTTGGAAGAATCTGCATATAAAAGTATCAAATTATCATACAATATTAGGTGGAATAAAGTAGGCAGTGTTGATAAATTGCATTACACTATTTCAAAGACTGCATTTATATAACGAACGAAAAAAATTTCCTACCGTTCAGGATAGATGTAGAACAGAACATATTTCCGAATTAAACGTTTTAATATAGTCTTCCAGCAGGAGAGATGTTAAGATTTTCCAATTTAGACCCCAAAACTTATTGGTCGTTATATATAATTGATGTCAAACTCAAAAACCTAAAAGTAGTTTGTATAAACTAATGGAAATAATGTCTATGTTTGTATTTTTCTTGGAAATCCGTTACTAACATACTACTACTAGAATTATGAATTAAACTATAACTTTGCCTAATTGTGTATTCACTTTTTAAGTACATTAGATAAGCTTTTCTTAGTTTGACAAAAAAAAAAGATAAGCTTTTCTTAGTCAAACGAAGACGGCCTAAGCCATAATCAAGAAAAATAGAATAAACGACCGCTTACCAATCACGTCCTTGTATTATATGCAAGTTGATTAATAAAAGACCAGGCGCCAAATATGTCAACAGAAAAACTAGTACATATATCAAACTCTTCTTCCATATTTGTTCGTATATTTTCTCACATTGGCAAAACTGAAGGCAACAACTTAAATGGCTTCCAATTTTCATCTCATCGTCCTCTTAGTACTCGTTTCTATCTCTGTAACTTCCGGGTATACTCTTTCCACAGGAGATGCTGTCTTAAAGTAAGAAGAAAGATCAACCTCAGAATCCTACTTTCAGTTCTTTTGTTTCACATGTCTATATTACTTACATAGTGTTTTTTTTTCTGTTTAGAAAATACGATGATGAATCATATTTTAGGGCTTCAAGTGAGAAAGTACAGTCAATGATAGATGTTAAAGATCTAAAAGCTCGAAATCTTCAAGCTATAGTCGTTGTGAACAAAGCTTCTAAGGGCGGGGGTAACAAAAGCTTTTCTACACTAAATAAGTTTAGTAAAATATTTAGTACGTTAATTAAATTTGATATAATAATACCAAAAAAATTGAAGGTTTGCTGAAGAGAAAACACAAGAGTAACAAAGTAGGATCACTGGACGTTTTAACTCTTGCTGGAATCATAATCTTATCTGTTATAGTTACCAGCGTGATCATCGCTTTTCTATAAAATCTCTATCATGTGCTCAAAACAAAAAACACTCAAAGTATTGGACAAGGTAAAGCTTCTTACAATCTATATAGACTACTTATTTATTACATAACGAAATGCTATTAAACTCTTTTTGAATGGATGTTTAGGAGAAGTGGGAGCTAAAGAGATGGGACATGAAGCGGACAAGAAGATGGAAACAGATACCATGAGTCCTCAGGCAGGAAAACGTTCAAACGGTGACGCCAATGTTTGATACCAAGCGTTTGGAACCATTATTCTTAAACTCGTTCGTTAGATCTCTCATCTCCATAATCTTTCTTTTTGTTCGTTATTGTTGTAACTTGTAAGTTGGTATGATGATAATTTCTTTTACCGTCTGCATATGTCAAAATTTAATTTAAAATACATTATGCACTACCTAAATTACATTATGCACTACCTATCCCATTATGATGAGGAAGATATGGGTTTGAATTGAAAAAGTTTGCAAGTAACTGATGTTGATGAAACATTTCAATAAAACGGTAACAAAGGGAACAAGAACCGGTTGAATAAAAACCACAGGAGGAGAATCAAATATGACAAGACTAGAATAGTTCCTTGAAGAACAACAAAATAGTTAAAACAACAATTAAAGATAAAGGTGGTTCTTGTACTACTCTCTTCTGCTTCTTCAGTTTGAAGGAGGGAAGAAAATTGCATCTGAAGTCCTCTTTGAACGGAAAGACTTCTCCACCTCTGGATCAACATTAAACGCCGCCTGCAAAACCTCTGGAGACAAAGCCTTCCAGACAGATGTCCTCCCAGCCAAGTGTGTGAAAATCGGACTACACACACATAAACAAACTCTTAGTTTTTCTTTCAATTTAAAAAAAAAAAAAACTCAAAAGAGTGTGTAAGGATTCGTGTTCTTACTCAGGAGTAGTCACAATGGAGAACCAAGACATGCCTTCAGGATCAGCAATCTTTGAAACCACAAAGAACCTTGGAACAATGAAGAGAGAACCAGCAGTGATATGAGTCTCAAGAACTCTTTTCCCATCAGCACCAACCACTTGAACTCTTCCACTCCCACCAACAATGTAAGTCACTTGAAGTGCCGAGTCACAAGAGAAACCAGGGGAACACATGGAATGTCCATCAATCTGAACAAGATCAGCTCCAAATCCAACTTCACCAACAAGAGGAAGGTTCTTGGTGTTCAAAACAACGACTCTCCCACCGTCCTTGATGTCAACATCAAGAGGAGCCTCCAAACAGTTAATGACAAACCCATCACGGTCCTCTGCCTTGGGTTGTGGCATCTTGAAATCCTCGCCGAGCTTCACAATGCCTTTGCCGGTTTGAGAACCGACAAGTGTCTTCACTGTGGTCTCGTCCAAATCCCAAGCTCTGCCTACGAACTCAGTGGAGAAACCGGTGAAGATTCCGTTTGAGCCGGTGAGGTAGAAGTCAGTGAACTGTCCTGCTTTGTGTGCCTTGTGGGTTTCACCGAGGAAAAGGATTTCAAGATCAGTTGCCTCGCTGTTGAACCACCATGTCACCACACCAAAGGGAATAGCAATAGAGTCACCTTTCTTGATGGCGATCACCTTCTCCTCCTTCTCAGGGAGGACAATTCCAGCCGTTCCAGATCCTGAAATGGAATCAACAATTAAACGTAGATATCAATCGTTCAGTTCCTTACACGCCAAGTCATTACATCAACCTAGGACTATTTTTTTGGCATACACTATGTAATCTATTTGACTATTATATTAGTGATCAAAGTTTCACTTACAAACTTTATTCAAAATAAAAGAAATCAAGCCTACTATACAAAACTGCATTAATCACACAAAAATGTTACTAAGAGAACAAAAGAGAACGAACATTTAAATGTTAGCAAGAGAACAAAAGAGAACGAACATTTTTGGCTTAAACTATGTATTCTATTTGACTATTACTGTATATTAGGGATCATAATTTCACTTGTAAGGTTTATTCGAAAAAAAAACTCAAACCTATTATAAAAAAATTGCACGAACCACGCATGTTTTGACAAGATAGAACAAAAAGAAAGAATTTTTTTGGCATACACTATGTAATTATTTGACTATTATATTGGGGATCATAGTTTCAAATATAAAGTTTATTCAAAGTGAAATCAATCAGAAGTAATACATCTTCCCTATTAAAAGAGAAGTACAATTTTTATCTACCATTTAGAAGTCATATTGGACCTTTTAATTAAACATCTAATAAAGTGGACCCTTTAATATACTTTAACGTGACTTCAATTATTTAATTAAACATCTTCGTCACATGAAACATCTTTGTCACATGAATTAAACATTTTCGTCACATGACCTTTTAATTAAACATCTTTGTCAAATGAAACACACGAAACAACACACATTTATTATTTTTACATCTTTTCATATAAATAATTTTATTTCATATATAGATGTTTATTTGTTTCTGTCAAATTCATATTGTTTTCATTTATTCAAAGTAGTTAGCAGTGATAGCAGACGAGATGAACAAAACTCCAATCAATCTGTTCCAACAAGCATCAACAGAATGGTATCCATACGATCTATTTTTCATAGATTATTTCAAGATCTTGGACATAGACAGATTTCAACCATTACTAAGCCACATGAGCAACACAAAAGATAAGTCACGTTGAACACAAAGGGGAAGTCAAGTTTGACACCAACCACACCA
This sequence comes from Raphanus sativus, assembly GCF_000801105.2. Lineage (NCBI taxonomy): Eukaryota > Viridiplantae > Streptophyta > Magnoliopsida > Brassicales > Brassicaceae > Raphanus > Raphanus sativus. Next base: position 22,322,344 of record NC_079515.1, on the reverse strand, counting down.
ATAAACAAACGCAAATGCGTGCTTGGTAAGTTCTAATGAACAATCGACAAAAAAATTTCTGGTGATACTAACTATATTAAACTTATTATAAAGGTCTTCATTTGATGTCAAACCAAGGTGATGTCACATGACCTTTTAATTAAACATCTTTGTCACTTGAAACAAACCAAACAACACACATTTATTATTTTTACATCTTTTCATATAAATAATTTTATTTCATATCTAGATGTTTATTTGTTTATGTCAAATTCATATTGTTTTCATTTATTTTAGTATAAACATTTTATTTTTAATTAATATTTAATACTTTACGGTATATTAAAGAATATACTTTGGCATTTTGTATTTAAAGATCAGATCTTTTCTCTTTATAACTATCCTAAAATCTAGAAACACATTTCAAACTGAAAAAAAATTGTTACTGATTTATCGCGTCATATATATTCTCTTAACTAAATCACGTTAGAACAAAAATATTCATAGATATCTTCCACACCAATCATTTACTAATTTCCAAATTTTAACGTTTTGTATTTATCACACTTAAATCTCTCGTCCTTTTAAAACTATCCTAAAATCACGTAAGTCATTATTATCTTAAAAGATTTATTATTTATTAACCTTGCTTTTCACGGAAAGTGTAACAAATCGAAAATATATTTATCATTTAGTTACCTAAAATCTAGGTATCCTAGAGATTTGAAAACCAATATATATAGAACATACGTCTCATGTAATTCTCACATCTCAATCACTCTAATCTAAATCACTAAAATGTCTTCGAACAAGAGTGTATCCTTGGTCAAGAATGTCAAACCATACAAAACTGGTTGGTGTATCCAAGTGAAGGTTCTTCATTCGTGGAAGCAATATACCACTTATGCTGGTCATTCACTGGAACTGATTTTGGTTGATGAAATGGTGAATATCATCTTTAATCTTTTAAATGATATTTAATGTACCTTTATTTGTGTTAGAAGATTAACGTAATCGTTTTTAATTTCAGGGTACGAAGATTCATTGCTCGTGCAAGAAGGATCACATGTTTCGTGTTCAACGTGACTTGCCTTTGGGAGTATGGCGCCTGGTTACCAACTTTTCACTCTCAAATGCAACTGGTCAGTACCGACCAACCAACCATCCTTTCAAGATGTCTATTACAGGCGAAACAAAGATTGCGGATTCAGATTACCATTGCGATGACATGTTCTTCACCTTTGCAACTTATGAAGATGCTGGGAATGGGAGTATCAATTCACACTTTTTAATTGGTTAAGATTTCTTACCATCTATATTTAACATTGCAATGATATTTCTTTACTATAAGGTATCAATATTTTTGTATTTTTGTTAATTATTGCAGAAGTAATCGGTCAAGTTGAGAGCCTTAAAGACGTTCAGACTGTTCAAGTGAAAGGGAAGGACAGGAAAAAAGTTGAATTCCGGCTCCGTGACACCAAGTAATGACTATTTTATATACTGCACCTGATCGTTAATTGATCTTCTCTTTAACTAACTCTTTTGTATATGCCTAACTGTATCAGGGGTGAAACGATTGCGTGTTGTCTGTGGGGATCATTTGCTGAACAAATTGAAGCTTATGTTCAAGAAAACAATGATCCCAATATGATTTTGGTTATCAGATTCGCGAAGATTGGATTTTATCAAGGTAATATATGCAATTTATAATAGTATTATACTGTTGAGAATTTATATAATACTTTATTGTTTCTTCATTGTAGGTGAAGTTCAAATGACCAATGCATTTGATACATCTCTGGTTCTGATCAATCCGGACTTGCCTGAAGTCAAGACTTTCAGAAGCTTGTAAGTATCAATACTTTTTCCATCTACTAATAAGATATAAAAAATCAATTAAGTGATCAATAATTATATTATTTTTACATAGGTTGCCAAAAAATGAAACTGGTCTTATCCTTTTCGATCAAAATCCTAATGGTAAGGCAATCAAGGCTCCAAAACAAAACTGGAACGAAGTTGAAATCAAATCAATCTCGGAAATATTGATGGCCATGAAGGTATAATTATTTTCGATTTTTATACTAAATATTTTAATCCATTACAGTACAATATATAATCACCTATTTTAATATTTGACTAATTCTGTTTATAGGTAGAAAACTGCAAAATCATTGTTTCTATTGAAGCAATAGATACAGATTGGGGCTGGTTCTATTTTGGTCATGATAGGTGCAACAAACGTGCCACACAAATTGGTTGGAATGATCAGAAGGATAAACCTCTATGGCGTTGCGAACGTTGCCGTTCTAATGTGACCAATGTGTCTCCAAAGTAAGTTTATACATGACTTCGGTTTACATTTCTGTGAATATAGATGTGAATACTAATTGACAGTAAAAGTATATTAAGTCTAATGTGTGAGACTATGTTGTGCAGATACAAACTGCATATTGTCGTGCAAGATGACTCTGGTACATGCAAGTTGTTGTTGCTGGATACTGAAGCTCAAGCAATAGTCGGAACCAACGCTGTTGACCTATGGGATGGGTCATATGATGAGGTACTACTGAAACATATTGTTAGTAAAGATACACTTTTAATATCCTAGCTTTATCTTACTGATAAACTTAGTTTTTGACTAAATTTGTTCTTATGGTATTTAAACTCAGATTGAAGATCCGGAGGTGCTACCAGAACCAATCCGAGAATTAGTTGGGAAATCATTCTGTTTTGGAATTTCATTGGCAAATGATAATGTGGCTAACGGTTCTGATATATTTGTGGTCTCTCAAATCTGGTCTGGAGATACACTTCTCAATGCAGTTTCACATTCTGAATCATTGTCTGCTATCAGCCCAGGCTCCTCCATGATCTCCGCTGCCGAGGTTAATAGTCTATTAAATTAATTTGTTATAACTCGGATATTTTATTTTATTGACCTATTATTTTTATTGAGAATGAGTTATTTATTATTATTATTTAGGTTTCGAAGTCAGATCCGAACAGTACCTCAACTTCTGAAGGTTGTTCAACCCCTTTCTCCAAACGCAAAGATGATAATCTGCCTGACATGACTTCATCGTCAAAGAAACTGTGCACCAAGTTAATCAAGGTGGAGAAATCGAAGACAGAATAGTCATGGGCAATTTGAAGTGATGAAGTTTGGTGGTTATGTTTGCAGTGTTGTTTCTTCATTTGGATTTTCTTTTCAGTTATTTGGATTTATTTGCTTCTATTTTTATATTTCGGCTGTTTTGTTTGGTGTTTTTTCGTTTTTAATCTATTTTATTAATAAAGTTCTGGCTTTTTCTATACATGTTAGACTAATGTTCGCAATGAAAAAAGTAAACATTAATTATAAATGAATCCTCATTTACTTAAAAATAATAACTTTTCTAATCTGAGTCACAATATTCCCATCTTAACTAGCCATCAACTTAGCAAATTCTAAGTTTAAGCAAATACCATTATCTCTAATAACTATATTTAAATTTCATCGTATCTTAGAAATTAGATACATACCTTATACACCGCCAAGCCGTACCTCAGACATCCAGAGAGTGAAGAAGCAGGAAGCTCAGAAAGTGAAGAAGCAGAAACCACAGGCCACTTCTACCGCTAACATGTAAATATGTGAGTTCCAGCCGTAATTCCATAATGCTCACCTTAGTGTATAAGGATATAAAATATAATACAATTTACATTAGTTATAAAATAAAAGAGCACTAATCATTTTTTTGGTCAAAAAGAGCACTAATCTTAAAATGAGAAAATCACGTGTGTGAAAAATTGGACAAGATGGTGTCAGATTTTTTGGTACAGTTACACCAATATTATTAGATCTAAATTAAAAAGAGATTATAACAACTGATCAATAACTAGCCTAAAATGTGGGAAAAGAGATTTCCTAAAGATATACAGAATTGAACATTGATTTGGGCTATTCCCTGAACATTCATCCCACACGTAACTTCTTATAAACCAAAACAGAGTTTGATAATTCACCAACTACAGCTTCTCTTCTCACGATAGAGTTTTGTGTTTCAGGTGAAACTTCTATATATTCTGCATTATTTCGTATTAACCAACATTTGTTTGCTATCGTCAGTACCTTCATTGTCTTTATTAATCACCAGTTATGAAGAAAAAAAGAGGCGATCCTGATAAACCTTCTGGCCATTCACGTTTGACTCCTGCAAAAAAACGAAAAGTAGTTAGCAGTGATAGCAGACGAGATGAACAAAACTCCAATCAATCTGTTCCAACAAGCATCAACAGAATGGTATCCATACGATCTATTTTTCATAGATTATTTCAAGATCTTGGATATAGACAGTTTTCTACCATTACTAAGCCACATGAGCAACACAAAAGGCAAGTCACGTTGAACACAAAAGGGAAGTCAAGTTTGACACCAACCACACCAATAAACAAACGCAAATGCGTGCTTGGTAAGTTCTAATGAACAATCGACAAGAATTTTTCTGGTGATACTAACTATATTAAACTTATTATAAAGGTCTTCATTTGATGTCAAACCAAGGTGATGGCACACCAGCTCCGAGGAGTTGTGTCACTGAGATCGCTTGTGAGTTGGAATTTCGTAATTTCAGATTTCTGATATTAAATGTATAAAATTCTTCAGCTCTAAATTCAAATGAACATGTTCTTACATATTGTTTACCAGCCAAACAGGGTTCTACAAGTTCGAGGATGCAAAGAAAAAAGCCAAGAGTTGTTTTGCAAGATATTACCAATATATCATCTTCATTTGATAATGTAAACAAGGATTCATCTAAACAGACAATTGAAGCAACTACTGATGGATCATTGACTGATCTAAGTGAAGAAGATGAAATGTCAGCAGATTGTGATTCAGATTACGGAGGTTGTAAATGTGTTGATGGATTTCTGCTCTACCAATTTTATAAGAAATGAGTTGTTATTATCTGTATACTAATCTGTAGTCTTTTTCTTGCAGGAACAATAGATGAAAATATTGATCAAGATTGGGACTGTAGTTCACAGGAAAGTAAAGATTCAGACTCAGAAACAGAAGATGTTGTTTCTGTTGATCCCGATACAGATCAGCGAAATCAAAGAGTAAAATCACTAGCAGCTATTATGGAACAAGTATTTCGGTCACCAGCACCGAAAAAATCAAAAAAAACTTTGCCAAAAGTCGTTGGTAATGACATATAGTCACTACGTGATTTAACTTTCATTGCTCTTTGCATTTTTGTTTTATCATCTAAATTTTTTTTTAAAATATACAGAATACAGAGATGAGGGGGATCCTACACATACATGTCCATATTGTGGTGCTATGATGTGGTACAATGAACGAGTCAACAAACGTAGGAATACACGTACTCCTACCTTTGCACTTTGTTGTCTACAAGGTGCTGTGCAGCTGCCCTTACTAAAGGAACCACCAGAAGTTCTTAAAAAACTTTTGGAAGGAAATGATCTTTTAAGCAAGCATTTTCAGAAAAACATCAGGGCTTATAACATGATTTTCTCTTTCACTTCAATTGGTGGAAAATGTGAACGATCTGTTCAAAAAGGCGTAGGACCACCTATGTTCCAACTCCAAGGAGAGAATTATCATTTAATGGGAAGCTTAACCCCAAAAGATGGTACAAAGGGGAAGTTTGGACAGATGTATATTGTTGACACTGAAAATGAAATCCAAAATAGAGCTAATGCTTTGAGGTAATTTCATTTCAATTACTACTACTTAACATTATTTGTAAGGCTGCATTGACTAAATATCTGCTTAATTAATTTTACAGCAAACCTGGGCAGACTTATGAAGGTAAAAAGAAGGACCATCTTAAGAAGGAGATCATTGAACTTCTCATGAAAATGCTAGATGAAGTCAATCCCTATGTTAAGCAATTTAGATCAGCAAAAGACAGATTTAAGATGCAGCCTGAAGATGTTTATCATATGAGGATTGTTAGTGATCGAGTAACTGATGGGAGGACATATAACACACCTACAGCATCAGAAGTTGCTGCACTTGTTCCTGGAGATTTTAATCTTGACATGGATAAAAGGGATATCGTTCTACAACTAAATTCAGGAAAGTTGAAAAGGATTTCAGAAATACATGCGGCTTATTTTGCACTTCAATACCCTTTGCTATTCACTTATGGAGAAGATGGTTTCAGACTTGGGATCAAGAAACGTGTGACTGCAGCTACAAAGAAGCTTAAGAAGGATACGATCAGTATGAGACAATATTTTGCATTTCGTATGCAAGAGCGTAAGAACGAGTCTCACACTCTCCTACATTCAAGACGATTGTATCAGCAATTTATTGTGGATGCTTACACAACTATGGAGTCTAACCGCCTACGCTATCTTAAGCTAAATCAGTCTACTTTGCGTTCTGATAGTTATGATTCCATTAAAGAGTCAGAGAGTGCTGGAAAAGTAGACATGCACGATCAAGGATCATCATTTGTTTTGCCTGCTTCATTCACTGGTGGTCCTAGATATATGAAGAACAACTACTTGGATGCCATGGCCATATGTAAGCATTTTGGCTTTCCTGATCTTTTTATCACTTTCACATGTAATCCAAAGTGGCCAGAGATCACGAGATATCTTAAGAGTCGAAATTTAAAGGCCGAGGATAGAGCGGACATTATTTGCAGAATGTTCAAGATGAAACTTGACTCACTCATGGATGATTTAATCAAAAAAAACCTTCTTGGGAAGACAGTTTCATGTGAGTTAAATCTTTTGTCCATTACACTTCTTTTACACTACATTTTAAACGTATATAAGTCTTATTCTTATATTTTTTTTGTTTTATGTTTCAGCTATGTACACTATTGAGTTCCAGAAACGTGGTCTACCACATGCTCACATTCTATTATTCATGGATCCTAAGTTCAAGCTTCCCACCACAGACGACATTGACAATATCATTTCAGCTGAAATTCCTGATAAATATGAAGAGCCAGAGCTATATGATATCATTAAAGATACAATGATTCATGGACCATGTGGGGCTGCTAATATGAACTGTCCGTGTATGGAGAATGGGAAATGCTCAAAGTTGTACCCAAAATCATTTTCAGAGAAGACTACTATTAATAGAGAAGGATTTCCAGTTTATCGGCGAAGAGAACTCCAAGATCGTTATGTGGAGAAGAATGGTGTGAGATTGGATAATCGATCTGTTATTCCTTATAACAAGAAACTCTCTCTTCTTTATCGGGCTCATATTAATGTTGAGTGGTGCAACCAAGCTGGATCTATCAAGTACTTATTCAAGTACATTACGAAAGGAAGTGATCGTGTGACCGTTGTTGTGGAACCACCAGATCACATGGTTCCAAATGTGGTATCTAACACGGAGGGGACTTCAGAACCAACTAACACTGATCCAGATCACGAAACTGCGCCAGGAAGTGTTAAACCCCAAAAGGATGAATTTAAAGATTTCTTTGACTGCAGGTATTTTTCTTATTTAAATGATAGTAAATACATTATTTTTATGTATATTCATGGTTTATTCTTTGTTTTGTAGATATGTTTCTGTGTGTGAAGCAGCATGGAGAAATTTTAAGTTCCCAATTCATTATCGATCTTGTGCAGTTGAGAAGCTTACCTTTCATTTGCCTGGGAAACAACATATCATTTTTAGAGGGAAAGACAAGATGAATGCAGTGATCAGTCGCAAACTCATTCAGAATACCATGTTCTTAGCCTGGTTTGAGTTGAATAAAGTTGATTCTTTTGCTAGAACCTTAACTTATGCCCAGATTCCTAATTTCTATACATATGACAAGCGTCATAAGATGTTCAAGAGAAGGAAAAGAGGATTTAGCATTGGGAGAATTAACTATGCTCCACGTAAGCAGGAAGCTGCATACTATTTGCGTGTGTTGTTGAACATCGTCAAAGGCCCTACCAGTTATGATGACATAAAAACGTTTGAAGGTGTTCTTTATCCTAGCTACAAAGAAGCATGTTTTGCTCGAGGATTACTAGATGATGATAAAGAGTACATCGATGATATTGTGAGAAGAAGTTACGATGGCTCAGCCAGTGAAATGAGGCAAGTGTTTGTTACTATGCTAATGAATGACAGCTTAGCAATGCCAGAGAAGGTTTGGGAATCAACATGGGAGTGCCTTTCTGAAGATATTGAATACAACAGGAGGAAGCTTTTGAACAGACCAGGTTAATACTATATTATACTAAACTATTTACAACATAGAAACATGTACGATGTTTTTGTGTTTCTGATTTTTAAATTAATATGTGTTTTTAATGTAGGGCTACTGTTAAGTGACGAGGATAAAAAGAGGTTTACATTACTGGAGATTGAGAAGCTTCTAAGGCGTAACGGGACATCTTTAGAAAGATTTGATACAATGCCAAAGGTACCAATGACTAGCATTCGTGATTCAAACGTACTGATTGTAGATGAGCGAAGCTATGATCAAAGCACGCTGCTCGAAACACTTGAGAGAGATGTGCCAAAGATGACTGGTGAGCAAAAGAAAATATATGATGAAATCATATGTGCTGTGCATGAAGGAAAAGGGGGAATGTTCTTTGTTTATGGATTTGGTGGGACTGGAAAAACTTTTCTTTGGAAGTTACTATCTGCAGCTATTAGATCTCAAGGAGATATTGTTCTTAACGTTGCATCATCTGGGATCGCTTCATTATTGTTACCAGGCGGTAGGACAGCTCACTCGAGATTTGGTATACCACTAAGTCCAGATGAGTTTTCTTCGTGTACATTATCTCATGGAACAGATCAAGCTAATTTAGTGAAAGAGGCATCACTCATAATATGGGATGAAGCACCAATGATGAGTAAGCATTGTTTTGAAGCCTTGGATAGAAGTTTGTCTGATATTATTGGGAAGCAGAGCAATAACCCTTTTGGTGGAAAAGTCATTGTATTTGGTGGTGATTTTAGGCAGGTTCTCCCAGTAATTCCCAGGGGCGGTAGAGCTGAAATTGTTTTGGCTTCGATGAATTCATCATATCTTTGGGAGCATTGCAAAGTGCTCAGGCTAACAAAAAACATGAGATTGTTTTCTGGTGGATTGTCAGTTGAAGAAGCAAAGGAACTTAAGGATTTTTCAGAGTGGATATTAAAAGTTGGTGATGGTAAACTTGCAGAGCCTAATGATGGTGCAGCTGAGATCGAAATTCCTCCTGAATTTTTGATTAGTGACTCTATTGATCCTATAGAAGCCATCAGCAAAGCAGTTTATGGAGATTGCAGAGAGTTACAAGAAAAAAAAGAGGCAAAGTTTTTCCAGGAAAGAGCTATTCTATGTCCAACTAATGAGGATGTCAATGTGATCAATGATTACATGTTGGATAAATTACATGGTAACTTATTCGATTCCTATTTATAATACAAATTGAGTTTTTTTATGTAGTAGTACTAATCGTGTTTGTTTAAACTTTCAGGTGAGGAAAAAATTTATCTGAGTGCAGATAGTATTGATCCGAGTGATAAAAAATCTCGCCGTGACGAAGGACTTGGTCAAGATTTTCTAAACAGCATTAGAGTGTCTGGATTGCCGAATCATATTCTTCGACTCAAAGTTGGTTGTCCTGTGATGGTTCTGAGAAATATTAATCCTGCAGAAGGGTTGATGAATGGAACAAGATTACAGATTACTCAGCTCATGGATTTTATGGTGCAAGCGAGGATTATCACAGGAGATAAGGTTGGGAATATAGTAGACATTCCAAGATTGTTGATTACACCATCTGATACAAAACTGCCTTTTAAAATGCGTCGAAGGCAATTGCCCTTGGCAGTTGCATTTGCTATAACAATCAACAAAAGCCAAGGGCAATCTCTCTCTGAAGTTGGCATCTTCCTACCTAGACCAGTGTTTTCTCATGGACAGTTATATGTGGCTATTTCTAGGGTCACATCAAAAAAAGGGTTGAAGCTTTTGATTGTTGACAAAAATGGTGAACCTCAGAAAAAGACTATGAATGTTGTTTTCAAAGAAGTTTTCAGCAACCTATGAAGAGTAAGAGTGGTGAGGTATGTTATTTGAGCCTTCTTTTACGTATCCTTTCATATTCATTTTTTTTTATTTTGAATCTTTATAAACAAATATGGTTCTAAAATGTAATTATTTATTTTTGCAGTTATGCTCGAGAAGAAGGAATGCTATGTGTTTTTACGTTTTAATATGCTATTTGTTCATTTTTGAGACAAGTTCAGTTTTTTCTTTAAAGAGTCAAACAACAATCACAACTAAGGAAATATTACATTCAAACGTTTCTTCTCTATTACGACTCTTAAGAATCATTATTAGATATCGTATAATTCCTATCATTGATCATATTACTTAAAAACTGAAAGAAAAAAAATTACTAACCTTCTTTTCAGAAGTATGGTAATGCTCTTCTTCGGTTGTAAACCTTTGTTTTTTCTGTGCCTCTCCACCATTGTATATATCATGAAACCAAATGACAAAAATTTAATACAATTTAGCTATGCACGAAAGGATATATTGAAAACTATATCACACCAGATACTAATACAAAAATATTTTTGTTTTATCACTAACGTCCGTTACTATAAGAATACAATCACAGAGAAACGATTACAGTGATATTCCACAATGATAATAAACTCAATCAAATTATAATAAGCTCATCACACTTTAAGATCTTTACGCACAACACCTACTATACTAAAACAATGATTGCTCAACTATGATAACAGAAGCAAGACGACACATATAACAATTAAAGAGAAAAAAACAGATCATACTTTCTGATCAAAATACGGTTCCATATATATATACCCGACACTAGCTCTTTATCAAAACAGAACACTAAATACAGTGAGATCAAAGTTCCAGTTCAGAAATTTAATCATACTTAAACCATAGTAGAAACAGAGATCAAATAGGATCTAATCAAATCTATATTTATACAAAACAGAGAAATAAGCTGTTACCTTTCTGTTATATATCCTTGATTGTGGTTTTAATCTTCCTTATCTTGATCATGTTATGATCCATTTTGTGCTTAATCCGGTTGCTTCTATGTTATTACATCCCACATCACCCCAATCGAGACTGATCTTCAACTCACATCTTCGATCTCTATTATTACTGATCATATTCATCTGAAAGTGCAGACAGTGGAAACTATTAGACACAGATAGACATTAAGACCATTCAATCCGTACGGATTTAGCTTCGAAATAAAGAAAAAAAATACCTCTGTGCATACTATTTCACCATTGATTGCATGATGAATCATTAAACGATTTAAATCTTGATCTTGATCTGAACAATGAAAAAAGTAGAGAGATTTCTCCGAGAGTAAAGAACCCTAATTGAGAGTATCGTTCTGTTTTTTTTCGTCGATCTTTTGTCTAACAGTTTTTTTTCCTACGCTAATTAGTTAGCTTTCTAATTGGGCCAATTATTATTGAACAGGCCATATGCTATCAAAACGGATTTTAATTTTGTTTCTCCTTTAAATGGGCCAATTGTTAACAAATTTTTATATCTTTCTTATAAGATATACTATATTATGCTATATACATATATATAATTCTCCATTAGTGGTAATTTCATTAATAATGTTTTCTATATTTCAATGTTTTATAAAAAAAAGTCAATAAAATAACATTTATAAAAGAATGTCAATAAGATAACCCAATATAATGTGATTAAAATGAAAATCCAAAAACTAATATAAATTTGTATTTTAGATTTATTTTTATTGTGGTCATTTAGATAATCATACAAGTTAATAAATTGTATTAATAAATTTAATAGAATAGATGATCCGTTTAAAAAAAGATGTCGCTATCTATTATATATCAAACAAGGATACAAAATGAACACACTCTAACATATAGGAACACCTACAAAATAGTTTTACGACATATCCAAAACAAAAGAAATTATAAATGGTAATTGTTGAAAAAAATAACACCCGCCCAGTCGGGCGGGTTAGAATCTAGTTTATACTAAACTAAATGAATCACACAAAGTAGTGAACAAGATAGGACAAAAAGAGAAGGAAGCCTAACCTTGAAGAACATAGGCAACCTTAGGGGAATCGGAGTAACGAGGAACAGCAAAGCCATACTGCTCAAGAGCAAGCTTTGCGGCTCCAATATTACCCTCTTTAAGCATTGGCAACTCTTCAGGACACCATGCAAAGTACGAGCCTCCATCTCCTCCATACACTTGCTTCGGCAACTTCGGTGTAAGATCCAACTCCATTGTTTCAACTTTTCTCTAAAAGCTCAAAGATCTGTGACGGAGAGAGCAATGAAAAGATGTGGTAAAGAGTTTAATGTTTGATATGAACACTCAATGAGATGCGACACGTATTTATACAAGAGAGGAGGGTCAATCCGTTACGAAGACGATATGATTTACTTTGGGGATAACTATTGTATTTAATGTTTTAATTCAAACTTTTTTTTTTTTGGTCTAAAAGTTTTAATTCAAACTTAATCCATTTCTTTGTATCCACGATATTTTATTTCCATATTTTGTAAATTGTTGATATTGACTCTATCGAATAGTGATGCTTCCACAGATAATCCAGGTTTGTCCATCACGTTCTTCATTTTATTTGAATAATAAATCTACTGAAAGTGCTGTTTTATTGGATGAACCGGGTCCTTAATGTATGGTATATTTCAATATGTTACCTTATTTGTTTTCAATTTGGTCATTCAGATATTATGTTTTACTTTTTTCCTTGATCTTAGGATAGGATTAAGGGTGAAATGAAGAAATTTTATCGTATCTTGTGTTTGTTTATTTACATAATTCTGCTTCTATAATTACTTCGATTTTTTCTAAGAATGGGGAATCTGCTGACTGGACGTTACTTATCTACGTTACTTTACGGGTTTATCCAATAATACAATTGGTAACAGACGTCTGTTCAAACAAAAAAAAAAAGGACAGTCTGTAAACACAACTTTGAAATCTTTTTCTACTTAATCCAATATCCAAACAAGAAACGTGACGGATTAGTTTAAACTTTAAAGACAGAAGACTGCCAAAAATATAAAAGATAAAATTCATATTCGTAGCAAAATCTTTTTATCCATTGATTTTTTGGGTCGAATCCACATATTCCTCCTAACGATTAGTGGAAGATTACAAATATAAATATATAGGCCCAGCGTTGCCAATGTTTCTTAAGCAGAAAACCAACAAAATGACCATATAAATATACATAGGCCAGCAGTGTATTGTTTAATACTAAGACCACCATTAACACACAGAACCCATTAAATTTCTTTAATTTTTTTTTATTATTTTTTCGGATTTAAAAAAAAAAAATGCACCAATTGCGGGGCGCCACATTGTCGTGGACCCGCGAATAATATCAAAGAAATGCAGAGAACAAAGTTTCTCTCTTGGCAACTTTTTTTTCTCTTTTTCTTCTTTTTGGTGGGTCATACCTCTCAAAAACTCTTTAAAACCCTGCAATAAAGGTGCTCTAAAAATCTCAATTACAAGACCATATAAAAAAAGAAAAGGAAAGCTGTGGCTGCTGGGATTCGAGCCCAGGTCTCCACGGCCACAACGTGGAATTCTTACCACTAAACTACAGCCACATTAATGGCAATGGTAATCATTTAATTCACACATTACATTCAGTTATCTCACAATTATCCTTTTTATCCTATTGTGCAGATCCAATCTTGCTTATGTGCTGTTCGTGTAAAGTTTT